>NW_024058160.1:0-65590 GCF_016432855.1 Salvelinus namaycush
CGACCCGTGATAGTTGTTGATAATCCTAGTCATATTAGCGACCCGTGATAGTTGTTGATAATCCTAGTCATATTAGCGACCCGTGATAGTTGTTGATAATCCTGGTCATATTAGCGACCCGTGATAGTTGTTGATAATCCTAGTCATATTAGCGACCCGTGATAGTTGTTGATAATCCTAGTCATATTAGCGACCCGTGATAGTTGTTGATAATCCTAGTCATATTAGCGACCCGTGATAGTTGTTGATAATCCTAGTCATATTAGCGACCCGTGATAGTTGTTGATAATCCTAGTCATATTAGCGACCCGTGATAGTTGTTGATAATCCTAGTCATATTAGCGACCCGTGATAGTTGTTGATAATCCTAGTCATATTAGCGACCCGTGCTAGTTGTTGATAATCCTAGTCATATTAGCGACCCGTGATAGTTGTTGATAATCCTAGTCATATTAGCGACCCGTGCTAGTTGTTGATAATCCTAGTCATATTAGCGACCCGTGATAGTTGTTGATAATCCTAGTCATATTAGCATATTAGATCTTTCCTCTTTCTAAATTTCTAACTGATATTTTCATCTCTGTCACGTGAAACCGATTGCGTGTGCGGTGTGATTTTGACAGGTGTTTTCCCGCTAATTGCATTATGGAACAAACATTTGCACATAGCCTTGTGTGGCCTACTGCCTTGTGTGGCCTACTGCCTTGTGTGGCCTACTGCCTTGTGTGGCCTGCTGCCTTGTGTGGCCTACTGCCTTGTGTGGCCTGCTGCCTTGTGTGGCCTACTGCCTTGTGTGGCCTGCTGCCTTGTAAGGCCTACTGCCTTGTGTGGCCTACTGCCTTGTGTGGCCTGCTGCCTTGTGTGGCCTACTGCCTTGTGTGGCCTGCTGCCTTGTAAGGCCTACTGCCTTGTGTGGCCTACTGCCTTGTGTGGCCTGCTGCCTTGTGTGGTCTGCTGCCTTGTGTGGCCTGCTGCTTTGTGCGCATTGCTGCGCTTATAATGTGAAGAAATAATAATTTATCAACATTTTAAGCTGAACGTTCTGCTCTGTTGCATCAGACTCATTTGCTCTTTAACGTTGTTTTATGTAGCCTAGGCCTTACTGGTTGTATGGATGTGGGATCTATCGTCCCACAACTGTCCCAGAGTCTGTTTGGAATAGGCTTTATTTCTCCACAACCTGACCAATAGAATAGGTCAACTTTTCTACTATAGTATATTGACATGGGCTAGTGATTTAGCTGTTCGTTACTCGTCTTGTTGACTAGTGATTTAGCTGTTCGTCACTCGTCTTGTTGACTAGTGATTTAGCTGTTCGTCACTCGTCTTGTTGACTAGTGATTTAGCTGTTCGTTACTCGTCTTGTTGGCTAGTGATTTAGCTGTCCGTTACTCGTCTTGTTGGCTAGTGATTTAGCTGTTCGTTACTCGTCTTGTTGACTAGTGATTTAGCTGTTCGTTACTCGTCTTGTTGGCTAGTGATTTAGCTGTTCGTTACTCGTCTTGTTGGCTAGTGATTTAGCTGTTCGTTACTCGTCTTGTTGACTAGTGATTTAGCTGTTCGTTACTCGTCTTGTTGACTAGTGATTTAGCTGTTCGTTACTCGTCTTGTTGACTAGTGATTAGCTGTTCGTTACTCGTCTTGTTGACTAGTGATTTAGCTGTTCGTTACTCGTCTTGTTGGCTAGTGATTTAGCTGTTCGTTACTCGTCTTGTTGGCTAGTGATTTAGCTGTTCGTTACTCGTCTTGTTGGCTAGTGATTTAGCTGTTCGTTACTCGTCTTGCTGACTGGTGATTTTGCTGTTTGTTACTCGTCTTGTTGACTGGTGATTTAGCTGTTCGTTACTCGTCTTGTTGACTAGTGATTTAGCTGTTCGTTACTCGACTTGTTGGCTAGTGATTTAGCTGTTCGTTACTCATCTTGTTGGCTAGTGATTTAGCTGTTCGTTACTCGTCTTGTTGACTGGTGATTTAGCTGTTCGTTACTCGTCTTGTTGACTGGTGATTTAGCTGTTCGTTACTCGTCTTGTTGGCTAGTGATTTAGCTGTTCGTTACTCGTCTTGTTGGCTAGTGATTTAGCTGTTCGTTACTCGTCTTGTTGGCTAGTGATTTAGCTGTTCGTTACTCGTCTTGTTGGCTAGTGATTTAGCTGTTCGTTACTCGTCTTGTTGGCTAGTGATTTAGCTGTTCGTCACTCGTCTTGTTGGCTGAGGAAAAGTAAACGTGGACAGTTATTCTAACATGTTCAAAGTGGACATCAGAATTCAGTAAGAAGTACCGCACATCGATGGGTCCTCGACTTGTTCTGTTAATATGAATGACCTCATTCTAAATGTGATTTCTATCCTTCTTCATTAGCATAAGGCTGGTTTGACTATCCGTTAGCATAAGGCTGGTTTGACTATCCGTTAGCATAAGGCTGGTTTGACTATCCGTTAGCATAAGGCTGGTTTGACTATCCGTTAGCATAAGGCTGGTTTGACTATCCGTTAGCATAAGGCTGGTTTGGTTTGACTATCCGTTAGCATAAGGCTGGTTTTGACTATCCGTTAGCATAAGGCTGGTTTTGACTATCCGTTAGCATAAGGCTGGTTTGACTACCCGTTAGCATAAGGCTGGTTTTGACTATCCGTTAGCATAAGGCTGGTTTTGACTATCCGTTAGCATAAGGCTGGTTTTGACTATCCGTTAGCATAAGGCTGGTTTGACTATCCGTTAGCATAAGGCTGTTTGACTATCCGTTAGCATAAGGCTGGTTTGACTATCCGTTAGCATAAGGCTGGTTTGACTATCCGTTAGCATAAGGCTGGTTTGACTATCCGTTAGCATAAGGCTGGTTTGACTATCCGTTAGCATAAGGCTGGTTTGACTATCCGTTAGCATAAGGCTGGTTTGACTATCCGTTAGCATAAGGCTGGTTTTGACTATCCGTTAGCATAAGGCTGGTTTTGACTATCCGTTAGCATAAGGCTGGTTTTGACTATCCGTTAGCATAAGGCTGGTTTTGACTATCCGTTAGCATAAGGCTGGTTTTGACTATCCGTTAGCATAAGGCTGGTTTTGACTATCCGTTAGCATAAGGCTGGTTTTGACTATCCGTTAGCATAAGGCTGGTTTTGACTATCCGTTAGCATAAGGCTGGTTTTGACTATCCGTTAGCATAAGGCTGGTTTTGACTATCCGTTAGCATAAGGCTGGTTTTGACTATCCGTTAGCATAAGGCTGGTTTTGACTATCCGTTAGCATAAGGCTGGTTTTGACTATCCGTTAGCATAAGGCTGGTTTTGACTATCCGTTAGCATAAGGCTGGTTTTGACTATCCGTTAGCATAAGGCTGGTTTTGACTATCCGTTAGCATAAGGCTGGTTTTGACTATCCGTTAGCATAAGGCTGGTTTTGACTATCCGTTAGCATAAGGCTGGTTTTGACTATCCGTTAGCATAAGGCTGGTTTGACTATCCGTTAGCATAAGGCTGGTTTGACTATCCGTTAGCATAAGGCTGGTTTGACTATCCGTTAGCATAAGGCTGGTTTGACTATCCGTTAGCATAAGGCTGGTTTGACTATCCGTTAGCATAAGGCTGGTTTGACTATCCGTTAGCATAAGGCTGGTTTGACTATCCGTTAGCATAAGGCTGGTTTGACTATCCGTTAGCATAAGGCTGGTTTGACTATCCGTTAGCATAAGGCTGGTTTGACTATCCGTTAGCATAAGGCTGGTTTGACTCTGTGTTAGCATAAGGCTGGTTTGACTCTGTGTTAGCATAAGGCTGGTTTGACTCTCCGTTAGCATAAGGCTGGTTTGACTATCCGTTAGCATAAGGCTAGTTTTACTCTGACGTGGGCTTGTATGCACTTTAAAATCATAGGTTTGGACTATCTTCTGTCTCTTCTGACCAGCACGGGACTGTTTTAGGATTGTTTGATCACCATGTTGTCTGCTGTGTTTTGATCAAGCCTCTATCTCACTGTACAATTCCTCCTTGTCCTCGTCTCCTTTCCTCTTCCTGTCTTTTCTCCAGTCCGCAAGAGGCGAGTGGAAGGGGACCAGTAAGGGGCGGAGCCTGTCCTGTCTCCCAGCCTGTCCCGTCGTCTCATCTCGCCGTATGGAATACATTTTCAGCCAATCCCCTGGTCTCATCTCACCGTGGCGTGCGTGTGGACGTTGTGCCAAAACCCGGAGCAAGGCGCCCTCAACCAGACAGGGACTGAGTCCCAAATGGCACCCGTGTTCCCTACGTAGTGTACTACTTTTGACCAGAGCCCTAGGGGCTGTGATCGTGTACTATAGAGAATAGGGTTCCATTTGAGACTCAGCTAACATCATCTATCTGAGAAGAAGATAAATAACTGGAATAACCCTCTCCTCTAGTACCTACATATCTATACATACATGTTGTTATTATTATTGTTTATTATACTATTGTTAGAACTACAGCTGTACATCTTATTGTTGAGTTTTTTTCAGTTCATTTCAGGCGCTTTCTATTTTTCTTTTCTCTGAATGATTTATTTTCTGTTTTTTTTTACTGTGTTTAGAGCAACATGAACATTACTGTAACCTAACCAAGTAACCATGGGTTTAAACATACTATCCTAACCTCTGACCTCTTACCCCTACAGTGGTGTAGGGCCCTGACCTCCAACCCCTACAGTGGTACGGGACAGGCCTCCCTAGCTAGACTGCTGTATCTCTTGGTTCTGATCTGTAGATCGGTGCTTCCTAGACAGGGGGAAGAGAGAGTCAGGACCCACTGGTCACCTCTAGCAGACTGGTTCACCTGGTAGGCCTTTAGCCTCCTGGGGTTGATGTGGTGGGTTGTCCTGGTAGGCCTGTCTGTTTAGCCTCCTGGGGTGGATGTGGTGAGTTGTCCTGGTAGGCCTGTCTGTTTACCTCCTGGGGTTGATGTGGTGGGTTGTCCTGGTAGGGCTGTCTGTTTAACCTCCTGGGGTTGATGTGGTGGGTTGTCCTGGTAGGGCTGTCTGTTTAACCTCCTGGGGTGGATGTGGTGGGTTGTCCTGGTAGGGCTGTCTGTTAACCTCCTGGGGTTGATGTGGTGGGTTGTCCTGGTAGGGCTGTCTGTTAACCTCCTGGGGTTGATGTGGTGGGTTGTCCTGGTAGGGCTGTCTGTTTAACCTCCTGGGGTTGATGTGGTGGGTTGTCCTGGTAGGGCTGTCTGTTAACCTCCTGGGGTTGATGTGGTGGGTTGGTGCAGCTGGAGTGTACTCTGAGGAGTGTATGAGAACAGCTGCCTCTCTGAAAAAGTCTCAAGCCCTGAAGAACGTTTATAGATGTCTTAATACTGTCGTAAAGAATTTAAAGTCTTAAAGAATTAAACAAGTCTTACAATTAATAATACGGTGGTTCTCTTTCAATCTCAACAGTTTTTTTTTTTAATCGATTCAGACTCATATGTAATGTGTTTATTTTATTTCCCTCTTAATGTCACTGGGAAACGTATGTGGATGTTATTTAACCAAGTAAATATGATGAGGTTTTTAATCCACGGTGATGAAGCATTGACCTGATCTCCTGCTGTCCTTGGTTATTGGTCTGGCGTGAACGTCAGCTCAACCAATGGGCTTCTCCGATACTGAACCATGCCAAAGACTAATATGCAGCGCTTACATACGTACTGGACTTGTGAGGAGATACAACTCCATGTCACTATATTCTCTTTAGATTACACATATCCTGTCAGAGAGTAGGCCAGATTAGACAGAAAACAACATATGGGTTCATTACACTTATTTTTTAAATTTGATGTGCACAGTGTCGTGTACAATGTCGTCATCGTTTGATGTGCACTGTGTTCCTTCTCTCTGCTGGGCTGTTGTTGCTAACGGTGATGGAACAAGCAAAGATGGCCGTCAGTGGAGCAGTGTCTGTGTGAAGGAATGCCATGACAATGAGAGAGACGCAGGAGAGAGCTCCACACCACACAGTGGTCTGGAACAGGCTCCTAGCCCTGGCATGCTACTCATTATGGATGAAAGCATGCTGTGTTAAACTCAGCTGGATTCTCCTGAGAACACTAGCCTACTGTAAAACAGACTAAATACAGCCTGATGTTGACACTCACCATTTATAGAGAATTACAAACTGGGTGGTTCAAGCCCTGAATGCTGATTGGCTGACAGCTGTGTTATATAAGACCGTATACCACGGGTATGACAAAACATGTATTTTTCCTGCTGTAATTACGTTGGTAACCAGTTTATAATAGCAATAAGGCACCTCGGGGGTTTGTGATATATGGCCAATATACCACGACTAAGGGCTGTGTCCAGGCACTCCGCGTTGTGTCGTGCTTAAGAACAACCCTTAGCCGTGGTATATTGGCCATATACCACACCCCCTCCGGGCCTTATTGCTTAATTACAGGCTGGCCTCCTGGACACACATGAATCCTACTCCTGGACCAAAACTGCTGTCTGTGTCCAGGAAACTGGTCCTATGTGTTAATGTACTAATCTGGTGTAGGAAGTCATCATGTTGTGATCATGTGGTTTGTCTGGACCAATACTGTGGTCATGTTTCATTTCATAATCATATCTGGTGAACCAGCCAGTCAGCCAGCCAGCCTTGATTCTGTGGGTGGGATAGAGCGATGTGATTGGTTGACTAAGGTTATTTGGAGTGATGCTGTCTGCTATACTATAATGTCTGAATCCCAAATGGTTCCCTGTTCCTTATATGGTGTACTTCCTGTTGACCAGGGCCCATCGGGTGTAACCCAGGCGATAGTAACCTGGCTCTGTGCTCTGCTCTGTCCCATACTCTGATCTTAATCATGTATATTGTTATAGTTGACCATCTCAAAATGTTTACCCTCACATACATTCCACACCGTCTCACACACACACACACACACACACACATTCCACACCGTCACACACACACACACACACACACACATTCCACACCGTCACACACACACACACACACATTCCACACCGTCACACACACACACACACACATACATTCCACACCGTCACACACACACATACACACACACACACACACACACTCCTGTGTGTATCAAGTAAATGTAAAGCCCCTGATGCGGAGGGATTTTTTTTGTTGTATGATGAAGCTCCATGTCTGGACTGAAGAGAAGAGGAAGTAGGAAGCTGTACTGTTCATATTAACCACCAAGCCTGGTAAAAAAGGCCATGTCAACTATAATACGTCCTCAACCAATAAATGTTTTTACATACGCTGTCCCTCTCTGTTGTCTTCACTTTTGATCCATGTAGTTCACGTGCACTATGTTATAGTTGTACTGAATTCAGTAACTTTGTATTGTTCCCCAAGGTGAACTTATGGTGTAGTCAATGTCATTGTTCCAAGAAGAGCCATCAGTCTCAACATGATGCATTTATCAGGTCCAAAAACAACGCAGGACATCACACTGGCTGTTCAA
Organism: Salvelinus namaycush; assembly: GCF_016432855.1. Lineage (NCBI taxonomy): Eukaryota > Metazoa > Chordata > Actinopteri > Salmoniformes > Salmonidae > Salvelinus > Salvelinus namaycush. The sequence goes on from NW_024058160.1 coordinate 7,429, forward strand.
CAAGTACAGAGTTGTACTGTACTCTATTCAAGTGGAAATGAAGCCAGATCACAGTTGTGTGATTACCTTTTGAACTCACCTTGGGTTCAAAGGGCATTCCCATAGCGATAGTGATACGGGCAGGTCGTTATATACACTGAACAAAAATATAAACGCAACATGAAGTATTTTCAAAGATTTTCTCTGTTACATTTCATGTAAGGAAATCAGTCAATTGAAAAAATGCATTAGGCTCTAATCTAATCTATGGCTTTCACATGACTGGGAATACATATATGCATATGTTGGTCATAGATACCTTTAAAAAAAGTATATGTTGCATTTGTCTCATGCAGCGTAACACATCTCCTTCACATTGAGTTGATCAGGCTGTTGATTGTGGCCTGTGGAACGTTGACCCACTCCTCTTCAATGGCTGTGTGAAGTTGCTGGATATTGGTGGGAACTGGAACACGCTGTCGTACACATCAATCCATCCCAAACATGCTCAATGGGTGACATGTCTGGTCAGTATGCAGGCCATGGAAGAACTGGGACATTTTCAGCTTCCAGGAATTGTGTACAGATCTTTCCGCCATGCATTATCAAGCTGAAACATGAGGTGATGGCGGCGAATGAATGGCATGACAACGGGCCTCAGGATCTGTTTAAGGTTATTTCTGTGCATTCAAATTACCATCAATAAAAGGCAAATTTGTTTGTAGCTTATGCCTGCCCATACCATAACCCGACCATAACCCGACCACCACCATGGGACACTGTTCATAACATTGACATCAGCAAACCGCTCGCCAACACAACGCCATACACGCTGTCTGGGGTGACAGGTAGCCTAGTGGTTAGACCGTTGGGCCAATAACCGAAAGGTTGCTGGATCGAATCCCTGAGCTGACAAGGTAAAAATCCTGTCGTTCTGCCCCTGAACAAGGCAGTTAACCCACCGTTCCCCGGTAGGCCGTCGTTGTAAATAAGAATTTGTGCTTAACTGACTTGCCTAGTTAAATAAAGAAAAAAGAAAAAATACACAGGTGCACCTTGTGCTGGGGGACAATAAAAGGCCACTCTAAAATGTGCAATTTTGTCACCTAACACAATGCAACAGATGTATCAAGTTTTTAGGGAGCGTGCAATTGGCATGCTGACTGCAAAAAAATAAGCTTTTTGTGTGTATGGAACATTTCTGGGATCTTTTATTTTAGCTCATGAAACATGGGACCAACACTTTACATGTTGCCTTAATATTTTTGTTCAGTGTAGTTGGAAGGATTCTACAGGAGTGTGTGGGTGTACTGTGTGTGTGTGTGTGTGTGTGTGTGTGTGTGTGTGTGTGTGTGTGTGTGTGTGTGTGTGTGAGAGACGTCCTCTAATTAGATCCAGTTTCTGTGATTGTTTGCACATGCCTGCAGGATGATGTCATGAGTGACTACATTCCTCTCTGGGTTAACTGTGGCAGAGTGGAGTGTTGGTTCTCACTGCCATAGTGTGTGGAGGGGGGGGGGGTTGGATCTCACTTTCATAATGTGTGTGTGTGTTTGTGTGTGTAGCGTTGGATCTGGTTGCCGTAGCGGACCTCTGTGGAACTCTGGCCAGAGGGGAAATGAATGAGTCATGAGTTTCCACTCCCTGAGAAGACAGAGAGAGAAAGAAAGAAAGAAAGAGAGAGAAGAATGGAGAACAGATCATGAGAACAGTTTCCATCTCTCTCTCTCTCTCTCTCTCTCTCTCTCTCTCTCTCTCTCTCTCTCTCTCTCTCTCTGTCTCTCTCTCTCTGTCTCTCTCTCTCTCTCTCTCTCTCTCTCTCTCTGTCTCTCTGTCTCTCTCTCTCTCTGCTCTCTCTCTCTCTCTCTCTCTCTCTCTCTCTCTCTCTCTCTCTCTCTCTCTCTCTCTCTGTCTCTCTCTCTCTCTCTCTCTCTCTCTCTCTCTGTCTCTCTGTCTCTCTGTCTCTCTCTCTCTCTCTCTCTCTCTCTCTCTCTGTCTCTCTGTCTCTCTCTCTCTCTCTCTCATGTATGGGGTGTTATCACAGTAGAGGTCAGTACTGTAATAGAAAACACTGATGCAGCAGTTGTGGTGTAGCCATGGTTACCAGACAAGCTCTCTCTACTTTCCACAGAATATAATATAAACTGATAATAGAAATGGACACGTTATTGTCCACCCAGTGTCATACCCAACATCATAATCAAACATTAGGATATCACGAAGACAGATATCAGAGATATAGAGATATGGGCCAAGAGATATCAGAGATATAGAGATATGGGCCTAGAGATATCAGAGATATAGAGATATGGGCCAAGAGATATCAGAGATATAGAGATATGGGCCTAGAGATATCAGAGATATAGAGATATGGGCCTAGATATATCAGAGATATAGAGATATAGGCCTAGAGATATCAGAGATATAGAGATATGGGCCTAGAGATATCAGAGATATAGAGATATGGGCCTAGAGATATCACAGATATAGAGATATGGGCCTAGAGATATCAGAGATATAGAGATATGGGCCTAGAGATATAGGCCTAGAGATATCAGAGATATAGGCCAACAGATATCAGAGATATAGAGATATAGGCCTAGAGATATAGAGATATAGAGATATAGGCCTAGAGATATAGAGATATAGGCCAAGAGATATCAGAGATATAGAGATATATGCCTAGAGATATAGAGATATAGGCCAAGAGATATCAGAGATATAGAGATATGCAGAGAAGCCCTTCTCACAGTAGTAAGTGAATGCAGCTGAAGCCAGTAAGACTTGGATCAGTTTTTTGCCTGTGAAGTGAGGTCAGGCAAGCTGGAGCTCTTATGAGATTTATAGTTCTGTTGTCTGAAATCAGTTTTAATGAGAAGCTTTGCCAGATCAGGCCTGATAGGGTTTTACTGCAGTGGTAGAAGTCACCCCTAATCATAGATCTAGGTCCAGATTATTTCACTCCACAGTCCTAACCATTAGAGGGATGAAATACTGTAGACCTGACCCTAGATCAGTGGTTAGGGACAGCTCTGACCCTAGATCAGTGGTTAGGGACAGATCTGACCCTAGATCAGCGGTTAGGGACAGCTCTGACCCTAGATCAGTGGTTAGGGTCAGATCTGACCCTAGATCAGTGGTTAGGGACAGATCTGACCCTAGATCAGTGGTTAGGGACAGCGCTGACCCTAGATCAGTGGTTAGCGGCAGCTCTGACCCTAGATCAGTGGTCAGGGACAGCTCTGACCCTAGATCAGTGGTTAGGGACAGCTCTGACCCTAGATCAGTGGTTAGGGACAGCTCTGACCCTAGATCAGTGGTTAGGGACAGCTCTGACCCTAGATCAGTGGTTAGGGTCAGATCTGACCCTAGATCAGTGGTTAGGGACAGCTCTGAACCTAAACCAGTGGTTAGGGACAGCTTCTACTTCCTTGAGGAAATAACTGATCTGGACTCAGTTCATTGGTCTTTTCAGATACACCAGTCCAGTCCATTTCTCATAACATTCGTTCTGTATTTTTCTATCCATTTAATATTCCTATTGATGCCTTCCTATTCCTTCCAAATGTTCTTATGATTTTTGGTTGCACCTCGTCTCACGTTGGTTGAGCGTCTTCTATTCCTTTCCTTATTCATTAAACCACAGGGGTGTTTGTGTTATTAAATGTGACCATCATTACTGAGTGTGTGTGGTTTTGTCAAGATCATGGGCAGGGTAGAGGGTGGGGCATAGGACTCTGTGTGGGCTGTGATTATGTTGAGAATAAACTGGACTGAATCCAGGGTCAAGGTGAACAGGCATGATGTAACACGCACACGGCGTGGCAGCAGTGTGTTTGGTTTCCGGATGTGAAGCATGTGTGTGTGTGTGTGTGTGTGTGTGTGTGTGTGTGTGTGTGTGTGTGTGTGTGTGTGTGTGTGTGTGTGTGTGTGTGTGTGTGTGTGTGTGTGTGTGTGTGTGTGTGTGTGTGTGTGTGTGTGTGTGTATTTTAAAGTCTCCCCTGGTCGACCTGTAGTTAAGAGCACAATGTGAGTGATAGAGCATGTCCGTACAACTCCCCTTTCTCTCTTCTGGCAGCAGACAGGGAGTTTGTTCTCTCTCTCTCTCTCTCTCTCTCTCTCTCTCTCTCTCTCTCTCTCTCTCTCTCTCTCTCTCTCTCTCTCTCTCTCTCTCTCTCTCTCTCTCTCTCTCTCTCTCTCCCTCTCTCTCTTCCCCTCCCTCCCTCCCTCCCTCTCCCGCTTTCCCTCCCTCACTCCCTCCCTCTCTCTCTCTCTCTCTCTTTCTCTCTCTCTCTCTCTCTCTCTCTCTCTCCCTCTCTCTCTTCCCCTCCCTCCCTCCCTCCCTCCCTCCCTCCCTCCCTCCCTCCCTCCCTCCCTCCCTCCCTCCCTCTCCCGCTTTCCCTCCCTCACTCCCTCCCTCTCTCTCTCTCTCTCTCTCTCTCTCTCTCTCTCTCCCTCTCTCTCTTCCCCTCCCTCCCTCCCTCCCTCTCCCGCTTTCCCTCCCTCACTCCCTCCCTCTCTCTCTCTCTCTCTCTCTCTCTCTCTCAATTCGATTCAAAGGGCTGTATCGGCATGCAAGTAAAATAGATAATAAACAAAAGTTCCTAAGGAATAGAGACATTTCAAATGTCATATTATGGCTATATACCGTGTTGTAACGATGTGCAAATAGTTAAAGTACAAAAGGGAAAATAAATAAACATACATATGTGTCGTATTTACAATGGTGTTTGTTCTTCATTGGTTGCCCTTGTGGCAACAGGTCACAAATCTCGCTGATGTGATGGCACATTGTGGTATTTCACCCAGTAGATAGTGTGGTATCCCGGGAGGTCTACCCCGGGGTTTGGTAATAGAGGGGAGGTACGTGCTGTGACGTTGGCTCCCTCTGCCGGGAGTACACGGGCTGGGCACCCCGACACGGATGTCTCCAAGTACAGGTAATTAGAGGAAAGTGCCAACCAGTCGTGGAGGCCACATAAAAGGAGCACTGTGGCACACGGTGATAAAGAACAGAGAGAGACCGACACAGAGCAGTACAGGTAATTAGGGGAAAGTGCCAACCAGTCGTGGAGGCCACATAAAAGGAGCACTGTGGCACACGGTGATAAAGAACAGAGAGAGACCGACACAGAGCAGTACAGGTAATTAGGGGAAAGTGCCAAGCAGCCGTGGAGGCCACATAAAAGGAGCACTGTGGCACACGGTGATAAAGAACAGAGAGACCAACACAGAGCAGTACAGGTAATTAGAGGAAAGTGCCAACCAGCCGTGGAGGCCACATAAAAGGAGCACTGTGGCACACGGTGATAAAGAACAGAGAGACCGACACAGAGCAGTACAGGTAATTAGAGGAAAGTGCCAACCAGCCGTGGAGGCCACATAAAAGGAGCACTGTGGCACACGGTGATAAAGAACAGAGAGACCAACACAGAGCAGTACAGGTAATTAGAGGAAAGTGCCAACCAGCCGTGGAGGCCACATAAAAGGAGCACTGTGGCACACGGTGATAAAGAACAGAGAGAGACCGACACAGAGCAGTACAGGTAATTAGAGGAAAGTGCCAACCAGCCGTGGAGGCCACATAAAAGGAGCACTGTGGCACACGGTGATAAAGAACAGAGAGAAGCTGAGAAGAACAACCGAGCCAAACCGACCTGATGTCGTTGTTATGGTTATTTTATTGCCTAGTAAAGTCACGTTTGCTGACTAGAACCTCCCCGTCTCTGTGTTCATCTCTGCACGCTCAACCCAACACCCCATGGTTTACCACAATAGTATATCAAAATTGTATTTATTTTCAAATTCTTTGTGGGTTTGTATTCTGAGGGAAGTATTTGTCTCTAATATGGTCATACATTTGGAAGGAGGTTAGGAAGTGCAGCTCAGTTTCCACCTCATTTTGTGGGCAGTGTGCACATAGCCTGTCTTCTCTTGAGAGCCAGGTCTGCCTACGGCGGCCTTTCTCAATAGCAAGGCTATGCTCACTGAATCTATACATAGTCAAAGCTTTCCGTAATTTTGGGTCAATCAGAGTGGTCAGGTATTCTGCCACTGTGTACTCTCTGTTTAGAGCCAAATAGCATTCTAGTTTGCTCTGTTGTATTGTTAATTCTTTCCAATGTGTCAAGTTTGAGTTTTCTCATGATTTGGTTGGGTCTAGTTGTGTTGCTGTCCTGTGGCTCTGTGGGGTGTGTTTGTGTTTGTGAACAGAGTCCCAGGACCAGCTTGCTTAGGGGACTCTTCTCCAGGTTCATCTCTCTGTAGGTGATGGCTTTGTTATGGAAGGTTTGGGAATCACTTCCTTAAAAACTAAAAGGACAGTAAGAAAAGAATCCTGTGAAAGTGAAAAAACAACAGGCTGAGGGAAGTGGATGATTCCACAGCATAGGGAAGACAGGACTTTTATTGGTCCATCAGCATTATTACAGGTTCTTAACAGTTGTTATTAAAATATATCAATTACTTTCTGTTGCAATCTAAAACATTGTTGCTGAATAAATAAGTGTAGACATTTGTAACGATTGTCGTCGGGAGAAGGAGAAGAGGACCAAAGTGCAGCGTGGTAAGTATTCATAATACTTTTAATAAATATGAACACTCGAACAAAAACAACAAAACGACAAACGATCATCACTGGAGGCTTCTTGCCATGGATCATCACTGGAGGCTTCTTGCCATGGATCGTCACTGGAGGCTTCTTGCCATGGATCATCACTGGAGGCTTCTTGCCATGGATCGTCACTGGAGGCTTCTTGCCATGGATCATCACTGGAGGCTTCTTGCCATGGATCGTCACTGGAGGCTTCTTGCCATGGATCATCACTGGAGGCTTCTTGCCATGGATCATCACTGGAGGCTTCTTGCCATGGATCATCACTGGAGGCTTCTTGCCATGGACCATCACTGGAGGCTTCTTGCCATGAATCATCACTGGAGGCTTCTTGCCATGGATCATCACTGGAGGCTTCTTGCCATGGATCATCACTGGAGGCTTCTTGCCATGGATCATCACTGGAGGCTTCTTGCCATGGATCATCACTGGAGGCTTCTTGCCATGGATCATCACTGGAGGCTTCTTGCCATGGATCATCACTGGAGGCTTCTTGCCAGGGATCATCACTGGAGGCTTCTTGCCATGGATCATCACTGGAGGCTTCTTGCCATGGATCATCACTGGAGGCTTCTTGCCATGGATCATCACTGGAGGCTTCTTGCCATGGATCATCACTGGAGGCTTCTTGCCATGGATCGTCACTGGAGGCTTCTTGCCATGGATCATCACTGGAGGCTTCTTGCCATGGATCGTCACTGGAGGCTTCTTGCCATGGATCGTCACTGGAGGCTTCTTGCCATGGATCGTCACTGGAGGCTTCTTGCCATGGATCATCACTGGAGGCTTCTTGCCATGGATCATCACTGGAGGCTTCTTGCCATGGTAATGGCTGGAATGGAATAAAAGGAATGGTATCAAACATATCAAACACATGGTTTCCATGTTTAAGATAGCCTACCATTCCATTACTCCATTCCAGACATTATTATGAGCCGTCCTCTCCTCACCAGCCTCCTGGGAGGCTGGTGAGGAGAGATATGTGCGTCATCTTGTGTAGCCAGTTTGTCAGAGTTTTGTTTCCAGAAGCTCTGCCTCCTACTTCCTCATAAGTCACCTCAAGCTGATTAAAGTTTGGATTCCATCTCATACAAGAATAACAAGTATATCAAGTTATGTTGAAAGCTACTTCCCTGCCTTGCAGTAGACACACCAGATTTATTTTCTCTCCAGTCTTAAATTATTTGTGGTATTTTATTTTGCTGTTGTGAAAGAAGCAGCTACTCTTCATGGGGTACACACAGAACATGGAACATTACATAATATAGAACATTAATAGACACGAACAGCTCAAGGACAGAGATACCTACATTTAAATATGACCCAGATGAGCAAGCTTGAAGCCAAACCCTTCTCAATTGGGATCTGCATGTATCTAATTGTAAGTATTATTTGTATGTATATTTAAAGCTGCCAGGGACAATGGAGTTAATGGGAGAAATGCTTTAAACTAATAAATCCCAACAATTAATATTCAAGTCAATGTTGATGGTTGGCAATAACTGTGTGTATGAACCAGACAGGCTAAAGTTTCAAGTACCTATGGTTCCCTTTACAATTTACCTTACCTTGATAAAAGGACACATTTTTACATATTTAAGGAAGTCTGTCTTGTGTAGTCTTCTGTCTTTAGTCTCAGGTGATTAAATAGTAAATCCATACCATACCATATGATATACTCCTCTGTAAACTGGTCATCTCTGTATACCCATCGCAAGATCCACTGCTTGATGTTTAATTATAAAACCCTCTTAGGCCTCACTCCCCTCTATCTGAGATACCTACTGCAGCCCTCATCCTCCACATACAACACCCGTTCTGACAGTCACATTCTGTTAAAGGTCCACAAAGCACACACATCCCTGGGTCGCTCCTCTTTTCAGTTCTCTGCAGCTAGCGACTGGAACGAGCTGCAACAAAACACTCAAACTGGACAGTTTTATCCCCATCTCTTCATTCAAAGACTCAATCATGGACACTTACTGACAGTTGTGGCTGCTTCGTGTGATGTATTGTTGTCTCTACCTTCTTGCCCTTTGTGCTGTTGTCTGTGCCCAATAATGTTTGTACCATGTTTTGTGCTGCTGCCATGTTGTGTTGTTGTCTTAGGTCTCTCTTTATGTAGTGTTGTGGTGTCTCTCTTTATGTAGTGTTGTCTCTCTTTATGTAGTGTTGTGGTGTCTCTCTTTATGTAGTGTTGTGGAGTCTCTCTTTATGTAGTGTTGTGGTGTCTCTCTTTATGTAGTGTTGTCTCTCTTTATGTAGTGGTGTGGTGCCTCTCTTTATGTAGTGGTGTGTTGTCTCTCTTTATGTAGTGGTGTGGTGTCTCTCTTTATGTAGTGGTGTGTTGTCTCTCTATGTAGTGTTGTGGTGTCTCTCTTTATGTAGTGTTGTGGTGTCTCTCTTTATGTAGTGGTGTGGTGTCTCTCTTTATGTAGTGGTGTGGTGTCTCTCTTTATGTAGTGTTGTCTCTCTTTATGTAGTGTTGTGGTGTCTCTCTTTATGTAGTGTTGTGGTGTCTCTCTTTATGTAGTGGTGTGGTGTCTCTCTTTATGTAGTGGTGTGTTGTCTCTCTTTATGTAGTGTTGTGGTGTCTCTATGTAGTGTTGTGGTGCCTCTCTTTATGTAGTGTTGTGGTGTCTCTCTTTATGTAGTGTTGTGGTGTCTCTATGTAGTGTTGTGGTGTCTCTCTTTATGTAGTGTTGTGGTGTCTCTCTTTATGTAGTGTTGTGGTGTCTCTATGTAGTGTTGTCTCTCTTTATGTAGTGTTGTGGTGTCTCTCTTTATGTAGTGGTGTGTTGTCTCTCTTTATGTAGTGTTGTGGTGTCTCTCTTTATGTAGTGTTGTGGTGTCTATCTTTATGTAGTGTTGTGGTGTCTCTCTGTATGTAGTGTTGTGGTGTCTATCTTTATGTAGTGTTGTGTTGTCTCTCTTTATGTAGTGTTGTGGTGTCTCTCTTTATGTAGTGTTGTGGTGTCTCTATGTAGTGTTGTGGTGTCTCTCTTTATGTAGTGTTGTGGTGTCTCTCTTTATGTAGTGTTGTGGTGTCTCTATGTAGTGTTGTGGTGTCTCTCTTTATGTTGTGTTGTGGTGTCTCTCTTTATGTAGTGTTGTGTTGTCTCTATGTAGTGTTGTGGTGTCTCTCTTTATGTAGTGTTGTGGGGTCTCTATGTAGTGTTTTGGTGTCTCTCTTTATGTAGTGTTGTGGTGTCTCTCTTTATGTAGTGGTGTGTTGTCTCTCTTTATGTAGTGTTGTGGTGTCTCTCTTTGTGTAGTGTTGTGGTGTCTATCTTTATGTACATTTACATTTACATTTAAGTCATTTAGCAGACGCTCTTATCCAGAGCGACTTACAAGTACATACATTCATACTTTTTTTTTTGTACTGGCCCCCCGTGGGAATCGAACCCACAACCCTGGCGTTGCAAGCGCCATGCTCTACCAACTGAGCCACACGGGGCCCTATTTATGTAGTGTTGTGGTATCTCTATGTAGTGTTGTCTCTCTTTATGTAGTGTTGTGGTGGCTCGCTGTATGTAGTGTTGTGGTGTCTCTCTTTATGTAGTGGTGTCTCTCTTTATGTAGTGTTGTGGTGTCTCTCTTTATGTAGTGGTGTGTTGTCTCTCTTTATGTAGTGTTGTGGTGTCTCTCTTTATGTAGTGTTGTGGTGTCTATCTTTATGTAGTGTTGTGGTGTCTCTCTTTATGTAGTGTTGTGGTGTCTCTCTGTATGTAGTGTTGTGGTGTCTATCTTTATGTAGTGTTGTGTTGTCTCTCTTTATGTAGTGTTGTGGTGTCTCTCTTTATGTAGTGTTGTGGTGTCTCTATGTAGTGTTGTGGTGTCTCTCTTTATGTAGTGTTGTGGTGTCTCTCTTTATGTAGTGTTGTGGTGTCTCTATGTAGTGTTGTGGTGTCTCTCTTTATGTTGTGTTATGGTGTCTCTCTTTATGTAGTGTTGTGTTGTCTCTATGTAGTGTTGTGGTGTCTCTCTTTATGTAGTGTTGTGGTGTCTCTATGTAGTGTTTTGGTGTCTCTCTTTATGTAGTGTTGTGGTGTCTCTCTTTATGTAGTGGTGTGTTTTCTCTCTTTATGTAGTGTTGTGGTGTCTCTCTTTGTGTAGTGTTGTGGTGTCTATCTTTATGTAGTGTTGTGGTATCTCTATGTAGTGTTGTCTCTCTTTATGTAGTGTTGTCTCTCTTTATGTAGTGTTGTGGTGTCTCGCTGTATGTAGTGTTGTGGTGTCTCTCTTTATGTAGTGGTGTCTCTCTTTATGTAGTGTTGTGGTGTCTATCTTTATGTAGTGTTGTGTTGTCTCTCTTTATGTAGTGTTGTGGTGTCTCTCTTTATGTAGTGTTGTGGTGTCTCTCTTTATGTAGTGTTGTGGTGTCTCTCTTTATGTAGTGGTGTCTCTCTTTATGTAGTGTTGTGGTGTCTATCTTTATGTAGTGTTGTGTTGTCTCTCTTTATGTAGTGTTGTGGTGTCTCTCTTTATGTAGTGTTGTGGTGTCTCTCTTTATGTAGTGTTGTGGTGTCTCTCTTTATGTAGTGTTGTGGTGTCTCTCTGTATGTAGTGTTGTGGTGTCTCTCTGTATGTAGTGTTGTGGTGTCTCTCTTTATGTAGTGTTGTGTTGTCTCTCTTTATGTAGTGTTGTGGTGTCTCTCTTTATGTAGTGTTGTGGTGTCTCTCTTTATGTAGTGTTGTGGTGTCTCTCTTTATGTAGTGTTGTGGTGTCTCTCTGTATGTAGTGTTGTGGTGTCTCTCTTTATGTAGTGTTGTGGTGTCTCTCTTTATGTAGTGTTGTGGTGTCTCTATGTAGTGTTGTCTCTCTTTATGTAGTGTTGTGGTGTCTCTCTTTATGTAGTGTTGTGGTGTCTCTCTTTATGTAGTGTTGTGGTGTCTCTCTTTATGTAGTGTTGTGGTGTCTATCTTTATGTAGTGTTGTGGTGTCTCTCTTTATGTAGTGTTGTGGTGTCTCTCTTTATGTAGTGTTGTGGTGTCTCTCTGTATGTAGTGTAGTGGTGTCTCTCTTTATGTAGTGTTGTGGTGTCTCTCTTTATGTAGTGTTGTGGTGTCTATCTTTATGTAGTGTTGTGGTGTCTCTCTTTATGTAGTGTTGTGGTGTCTCTCTTTATGTAGTGTTGTGGTGTCTCTCTTTATGTAGTGTTGTGGTGTCTCTCTCTCTTTATGTAGTGTTGTGGTGTCTTTCTATGTAGTGTTGTGGTGTCTCTCTTTATGTAGTGGTGTGGTGTCTCTCTTTATGTAGTGTTGTGGTGTCTCTCTCTTTATGTAGTGTTGTGGTGTCTCTCTGTGTAGTGTTGTCTCTCTTTATGTAGTGTTGTGGTGTCTCTCGTTATGTAGTGGTGTGGTGTCTCTCTTTATGTAGTGTTGTGGTGTCTCTCTTTATGTAGTGTTGTCTCTCTTTATGTAGTGTTGTGGTGTCTCTATGTAGTGTTGTGGTGCCTCTCTTTATGTAGTGTTGTGGTGTCTCTCTTTATGTAGTGTTGTGGAGTCTCTATGTAGTGTTGTGGTGTCTCTCTTTATGTAGTGTTGTGGTGTCTATCTTTATGTAGTGTTGTGGTATCTCTATGTAGTGTTGTCTCTCTTTATGTAGTGTTGTGGTGTCTCTCTTTATGTAGTGTTGTGGTGTCTCGCTGTATGTAGTGTTGTGGTGTCTCTCTTTATGTAGTGTTGTCTCTCTTTATGTAGTGTTGTGGTGTCTCTCTTTATGTAGTGTTGTGGTGTCTCTCTTTATGTAGTGGTGTCTCTCTTTATGTAGTGGTGTCTCTCTTTATGTAGTGTTGTGGTGTCTATCTTTATGTAGTGTTGTGTTGTCTCTCTTTATGTAGTGTTGTGGTGTCTCTCTTTATGTAGTGTTGTGGTGTCTGTCTTTATGTAGTGTTGTGGTGTCTCTCTTTATGTAGTGTTGTGGTGTCTCTCTTTATGTAGTGTTGTGGTGTCTCTCTTTATGTAGTGGTGTGGTGTCTCTCTTTATGTAGTGTTGTGGTGTCTCTCTTTATGTAGTGTTGTCTCTCTTTATGTAGTGTTGTCTCTCTTTATGTAGTGTTGTGGTGTCTCTCTTTATGTAGTGGTGTGGTGTCTCTCTTTATGTTGTGGTGTCTCTCTTGTTGAGATGTGTGTTTTGTCCTATATTTTTATTTTATTTATTTTCATTTTTAATCCCAGCCCCCGTCCCCGCAGGAGGACTTTTGCCTTTTGGTAGGCCGTCAATGTAAACAAGAATTTGTTCTTAACTGACTTGCCTAGTTAAATAAAGGTTAAATCAAATAAATGATCCATAATATCGCCTGCTTTGAATCACATTGAGGGTCTAGAGCTCAGGATCTTTATGATTTTTAACAGTATTTAATCCTCTCTTTCAGAAATGATGTGGACTTTGACAGACTGTCTGCGTGTTACTCTCCTGCTTCTCCTCCAAAGAGCAGTCTCTGGTAGAGTGCCCTAACATGATCTCTCTGTTAGTCTCTTTTTTAAACTGAGTTACAGTTTAAAAAAGGAAATCAATCAATTGAAATACATAAATTAGGCCCTAATCTATGGATTTCAATTGACTGGGCAGTGGCGCAGCCAGTCCCAGCCAATCAGAATTCGTTTTTCCCCCCAAAAGGGCTTTTTTACAGACAGAAATACTCCTCAGTTTCATCAGCTGTCCGGGTGACTGGTCTCAGATGATCCCGCAGGTAAAGAAGCCGGATTTGGAGTCCCTGGGCTGGCGTGGTTACACCGGGTCTACGGGTTTCAGTCTGATTGGAATAGGTCCAAATTCTCTGAAACCACATTGGAGGTGGCTTATGGTAGAGAAATGAACATTAAATTATTTGGCAACAGCTCGGGTGGACATTCCTGCAGTCAGCATGCCAATTGCAAGCTCCTTTAAAACTTTGTGTTGTGTGACAAAACTAAACATTTTATGGTGGTCTTTTATTGTCCCCAGCACAAGGTGCACCTGTGTAATGATCATGCTGTTTAATCAGCTTCTTGATATGTCACATCTGTCAGATGGATTATCTTGGAAAAGGAGAAATGCTCACTAACTTGGGTGTAACAAATGTGTTCACAAAATTTGAGAGAAATAAGCTTTTTGTACGTATGGAAACTTTCAGGGATCTTTTATTTCAGCTCATGAAACATGGGACAAACACTTTACATGTTGCGTTTATATTTTTGTTCAGTATAAATCAAGTATTTGAGCCAGGTTTGGTGTTTATCTTTAGTGTGGCATGTTAAAGTGGGGCGGCAGTGTAGCCTAGTAGTTAGAGCGTTGGACCGGTAACCGAAAGGTTGCTAGATCGAATCCCCTAGCTGACAAGGTAAAAATGTGTTGTTCTACCCCTGAACAAGGCAGTTAACCCACTGTTTCCCGGTAGGCCGTCATTGAAAATAAGAATTTGTTCTTAACTGACTTGCCTAGTTAAATAAAGATTTAAAAAATGTATGTAAAAGTCTGAATTGGACCAACAGTTGATGATGTGCATGATAGTTTTTGAAAGTGAATAGTTGTTTCTCTTTCCAGAGAAGTTTGAGGTTCTTAATCCGACTCGTGACATTGTTGCTGTGGCTGGTGATGACATCATTCTGCCCTGTTACATCAAACCCAACATCAGCGCTGAGGACATGAGAGTTGAATGGTTCAGATTCAACCTCCCAGACACTCAGTCAAACATCCGCGTCCATCTCTACCAAGACGGCAGAGACAAATACCATGATCAGATCAGCTCCTACGAGGGAAGGACATCATTGTTTAAAGAGGAACTGAAGAAGGGCAACACCTCTTTGAAGCTGACCAGGGTACAAGGAACTGATGATGGATTTTACAAATGTCTTGTTCAGTCTAAGACACATTATGATGATGCTACTGTTCAAGTCTACATAACAGGTACATTTATTTCCCCATACAGTGCATTGGGAAAGTATTCAGACCCCTTTACTTTTCCACATTTTGTTGTGTTACAGCCTTAGTCTAAAATTGATTCAAGTTTTTCCCCCTCATCAATCTACACACAATACCCCATAATGACAAAGCAAAAACAGGTTTTTAGAAAAACAACGGAAATATCACGTTTACATAAGTATTCAGACCCTTTACACAGTACTTTGTGGAAGCACCGTTGGCAGCGATTACAGCCTTGAGTCTTCTTGGTATAATGCTTCAAGCTTGGCACACCTGTATTTGGGGAGTTTCTCCCATTCTTCTCTGCAGATCCTCTCAAGTTCTGTCAGGTTGGATGGGGAGCATCGCTGCACAGCTATTTTCAGGTCTCTCCAGAGATGTTTGATCGGGTTCAAGTCCAGGCTCTGGCTGGGCCACTCAAGGACATTCAGAGACCTGTCCTGAAGCCACTCCTGTGTTGTCTTGGCTGTGTGCTTAGGGTCGTTCTCCAGTTGGAAGGTGAACCTTCGCCCCAATCTGAGGTTCGGAGAGCTCTGGAGCAGGTTTTCATCAAAGATCCCTCTGTACTTTGCTCTGTTCATCTTTCCCTCGATCCTGACTAGTCTCCCAGTCCCTGCCGCTGAAAAACATCCCCACAGCAAGATGCTGCCACCATGCTTCACCGTAGGGATGGCACCAGATTTCCTCCAGACATGCCGCTTGGCATTCAGGCCAAAGAGTTCAATCTTGGTTTCATCAGACCAGAGAACCTTGTTTGTCATGGTCTGAGAGTCCTTTAGGTGAGGAGTGGCTTCCGTCTGGCTACGTTACCATAAAGGCCTGATTGGTGGAGTGCTACAGAGATGGTCGTCCTTCTGGAAGGTTCTCACAACTCCACAGAGTATCAGAGTGACCATCGGGTTTTTGGTCGCCTCCATGGCCAAGACCCTTCTCCCCCGATTGCTCAGTTTGGCTGGGCGGCCAGCTCTAGGTATAGTCTTGGTGGTTCCAAACTTCTTCCATTTTTGGAATGATGGAGGCCACTATGTTCTTGGGGACCTTCAATGTTGCAGGACATTTTTGGTACCCTTGCCCAGATCTGTGCTGCAACACAATCATGTCTCTATGGACATTTCCTTCAATCTCATGGCTTGGTTTTTGCTCTGACATGCACTGCCAGCTGTGGGACCTTATATAGACAGGTGTGTGCCTTTCCAAATCATGTCCAATCAATTGAATTTACGACAGGTAGACTCCAATCAAGTTGTAGAAACATCTCGAGGAGGATCAATGGAAACAGGATTCACCTGAGCTCAATTTCGAATCTCATGGCAAAGGGTCTGAATACTTGTGTGAATGTAAGGTATTTCTGTTGTTAAATTTTGATACATTTGCAAAAATGTCTTTAAACCTGTTTTGGCTTTGATATTGTGTGTAGACTTGATGAGGAAAAAACAAATGTAATACATTTTAGAATAAGCCTGTAACGGAACAAAATGTGGAAAAAGTCAAGGGGTCTGAATACTTTCCAAATGCACTGTAAATACAATAGCCCACAGTGATTTGCTCTGTTCCTTCAAGTATATGATTCTGTTCCCAATCTCAGTGGTACTTCAACTCCAGTCTCCCTTTGTGTCTGTAGCTACAGGATCCAAGCCAGAGGTTTTCATTGAGGGAGAGAAAGAAGGAGGGGTGGCTCTGCTGTGTGTATCTAAAGGCTGGTTCCCTGAGCCTGAGTTGGAGTGGCTGGACAGTAAAGGGGTCACTCTGTCTGCTGGATCTTCAGAGACAGACAGGGACTATGAGGGATTCTACATAGTCAAATTAAAGACCATCGTAAAGGAGACTGACACCAACGTCTTTACCTGCAGACTGAGACAGAAGCAGCTCCATGAGGTGATGGAGACAGAGTTTCACGTCCCTAGTGAGTAGCACAACATCACGTTGTTGTTTAACTGATATGAAACACTTTTAATGTATTCTTTTTTATACATCTTTTGGTACTTTTTACCCCTTTTTCTTCCCAATTCCGTGGTATCCAATTGGTATTTTACAGTCTTGTCCCATCGCTGCAACTCCCGTACGGACTCGGGAGAGGCGAAGGTCAAGAGCCACGCGTTCTCTGAAACACGACCCTGCCAAGCTGCACTGCTTCTTGACACAATGCTCGCTTAACCCGGAAGCCAGCCGCACCAATGTGTAGGAGGAAACACCGTACAGCTGGCGACCGAAGTCAGCGTGCAAGCGCCAGGTCGCCAGAAGGACTCGCTAGGGCGCGATGGGACAAGGACATCCCAGCCGGACAAACCCTCCGCTAATCCGGATGACGCTGGGCCAATTGTGTGCCACCTCATGGGTCTCCCGGTCACAGCCAGCTGCAACACAGCCCGGAATCTAACCCGGATCTGTAGTGACGCCTCTAGCATTGCGGTGTTGTGCCTTAGACCGCTACGCCACTCGGGAGGACTAACACTTTTATTGTTTTATATGCTTTCGTATTACAAATGCTAAGTATTAATTAAACATAAATAGGACAGTTGGATACAAGTTTGTCAACATTTTTAGAACTCTAAAGAATTCTAATGTCAAAATGAAACCACGTTGGTTTTGTAGATCCAGCTATATGCCTCCACTCCAAATGAATGGAAAAGATAAGCACAACATTAATCCAGGAAAATTTGGGATTGAGGAATATTGCTGGATTTTTGCAACTGATGTCATGGGATGTGGTTTCATCTTGACATTAGTCTACATTTGAGGTCTGTAAACATCTGACAAAACTTTCTTTATGAGTGAAATGTCCCTTTAATATTATTTGGTAGCAGTGGTAAGCATGCCACTAATCTCAGTTGATTTGTGTCTTGCAGGTGAGCTGTTCTTTTTTCACACACACACATGGAGAGTGGCGTTTGTAGTGATTGTCTCTCTGGGCGTTGTCCTTGTGAGCATTATCAATGTGGCCATATTAGCCTTCAACATCTGGCGCTGGAAGGGTTTGCGCATCGACTATGGTAATAAAAAACAAATGAAATGGTTTATTTGACTGAATGTAAACATTTTACAGTGCAGTTTACAGAGTGGCATACACAAAAGTTGGGTACTAGAACGGAAAGGTTGCTAGTTCGAATCCCAGAGCCGTCAAGGTGGATTTTTTGGGGGGGGTTGATCTGTCCTTGAGCAATGCACTTAACCCTAATTGCTCCAGGGTCGCAGCAGTCAATAATGGCTTATACCTGGCCATGACCCCACTCTCCAAGGGTGTCTCAGGGGGAGTTGGAATATGCAAAAAAGACATTTCCATTTCACACCAGGTTAACCACTTGTACATGTAGTGAAACAGGACAAATATAAACACCCCCTATTTGACCTTTAGAAGTAAAAAGCACACATTGGTCAGATACTGTGCATGTGTATATAAGGATTTGTGTAAAGAAAATGAAAGGTTATATATATAGGGCAAACATTTCTATTTGAAACCTTTTCCACAAGTACTACATTTTTAAAATTCAAAATCAAATAACTTAGACAGGGCTTAGACTGTTTACTGCCAAAAATAAGGTATTGAATACTTGTTTTATTTTTATTTATAAATGCTTCCTGATCTTTCTTACAGTGCATTTGCAAAGTGTTCAGACCCCTTGACTTTTTCCACATTTTATGTCACAGCCTTATTCTAAATTGTATTATTATTTTTAAAATTCCCCCTCATCATTCTACACGTAATACCCCATAATTACAAAGCAAAAACAGGTTTTTAGAAATGTTTGCAAATGTAAAAAAATAATGAAAATAAATATAACATTTACATAAGTATTCAGACCCTTTACTCAGTACTTTGTTGAAGCACCTTTGGCAGCGATTACAGCCTTGAGTCTTCTTGGGTATGACGCTACAAGCTTGGCACACCTGTATTTGGTGAGTTTCTCCCATTCTTCTCTGCAGATCCTCTCACGCTCTGTCAGGTTGGATGGGGAGCATTGCTGCACAGCTTTTTTCAGGTCTCTCCAGAGATGTTTGATCGGGTTCAAGTTCTGGCTCTGGCTGGGCCACTCAAGGACATTCAGAGACTCGTCCCGAAGTCACTCCTGCGTTGTCTTGGCACTGTGCTTAGGGTCGTTGTCCTGTTGAAGGTGAACCTTCGCCCCAGTCTGAGATCCTGAGTGCTCTGGAGCAGGTTTTCATCAACGATCTCTCTGTACTTTGCTCTGTTCATTTTTCCCTCGATCCTGACTAGTCTCCCAGTCACTGCCACTGAAAAACATCACCACAGCATGATGCTGCCACCACCATGCTTCACAGTAGGGATGGTGCCAGGTTTCCTCCACACGTGACGCTGGCATTCAGGCCAAATACTTCAATCTTAGTTTCATCAGACCAGAGAATCTTGTTTCTCATGGTCTGGGAGTCCTTTAGGTGCCTTTTGGAAAACTCCAAGTGGGCTGTCATGTTCCTTTTACTGAGGAGTGGCTTCCATCTGGCCACTCTACCATAAAGACCTGATTGGTGGAGTGCTGCAGAGAGTGTTGTCCTTCTGGAAGGTTCTCCCATCTCCACAGAGGAACTCTGGAGCTCTGTCAGATTGACCATCGGGTTCTTGGTCACCTCAATGACCAAGGTCGTTCTCCTCCGATTGCTCAGTTTGGCCGGGCTGCCAGATCTAGGGAGAGTCTTGGTGGTTCCAAACTTCTTTGATTTAAGAATGATGGAGGCTACTGTGTTCTTGGGGACCTTCAATGCTGCAGACATGTTTTGGTAGCCTTTCTCAGATCTGTGCCTCGACACAATTCTGTCTTGGAGCTTTACGGATAATTCCTTCGACCTCATGGTGTGGTTTTTGCTCAGACATGTACTGTCAACTGTGGGACCTTATATAGACAGGTGTGTGCCTTTCCAAATCATGTTCAATCAATTGAATTTACTACAGGTGGACCCCAATCAAGTTGTAGAACCATCTCAAGGATGATCAATGGAAACAGGATGCACCTGAGCTCAATTTCGTGTCTCATAGCAAAGGGTCTGAATACTTATGTAAATAAGGTATTTCTGTTTATTATTCTTAATACATTTGGAAACTTTCTAAAAACCTGTTTTCGCTTTGTTATTATGGGGTATTGTGTGTAGATTGATGAGGAACATTTTCTTTTAATCAATGCTGTAATGTAACAAAACGTGGAAAAAGTCAAGGGGTCGGAATACTATCTCTCAGATACAGGACAGATACTTCAGAACAAACTTCCTTTAGATTTTTTGGGGGGGTCTATCTGTTGTTCCATGTAGTGAATCTGTTATTGTTATTCAATATGTTTGTATGGGCTAATAGCAGTAAGGCCAAAAAATATTTTTCATATAACATATTTATATATGTTTTTTTGATACCTCAAATGGTCTTAAAATTCTAAATCAAGTAGCTAAATGATCCTTGGTATGACCTTAAAACAATTCCATATAGCTTAGTAGAACCCCCATCCCCCAGTTTAGACAGGGATTAGACTCTTATGGGTCAATGTAAGGTTTCTTTACATCACAGTGCATGATTTACCTGAACCACATAAGTGTAACTTTGCTCTTTGATGAAGAGAACCTTTCCAAAAAACATCTTGAGTAGGTCCTTTTGTGGACCTTTCCTCTAACTGTTATCTATTGTCATTCAGTATCCAAAGCTGAACACAGTCAGGAGCTAGATAAGTAGTGTCTTACTGTCAAACACGCAGTTTTCTCCTTCAGAAATGGAACTTTGTTAGAGAAAACATTAAAGTTCCTTTGTTAATTAAGGATGTTCTCTCCGTTGTCTCTCTTTTGTATGTCTGCAGAGTTAAAGATGAACACAGTCTTGAGTTGAGAAAGAAGTGTCGAACAGTCCTATGTTGTAACAATCAGCTTGGATCGCAATCTATGCTATCGCATAAAGTTCAAAGAAATACAGTGTTCATATGAGAGTAACCAAAGCAAAACAGACAAAATGAATGAAGTGAGAAAAATATGCATATATTGTCATAGAAAGTGTATAAATTCAAATAAACACTATAAACAATTCAAATAGACCACAAATAAAACAAACAACATATGACTGCTTTGTCATTGGGGTTAACAATCCACAAGAATGATCAACAATTATCACTTGGAATGGTTAATCTAGACTCTTAAAAGGTTTCTCAAACAAAAGAACCTCAGCTAGGTGCACACCAAACATTTCCCTAAACTCTATTTATAAAATGGCCATGCCTTCTTAAAGGGATAGCCCACCAAAATGACAATGGCGGCCATCTGAGATTTGACAGTGAAAATAAGGCAGTCAGAACTGGCAAATACATAATATAACAGTATTAAAATGAAAATGTACATACAGGCTACACCTTGCAAGCATTTTAAAACTTTAAACCAGACATAATTATATGTCTATGTGCCTATCACCTCACAATTGTGGCAGCGTCACAATGTGTCAAACTCATTCCACGGAGAGTATGTGTGAGTTTTCACTGCTCTCTTTATTGATGAATGAAGGTCACTGATTAGTAAGGAACTCCCCTCACCTGGTTGTCTAGGTCTTGATTGAAAGGCAAAACCAAAAACCAGCAGACACTAGGCCCTCCATGGAATGAGTTTGACACTCCTGGTCCTATGCATCAATTTGTAATATGTTAATATTTTAATAATTGTCTTCTCCATGGATGTGAGATGTATTCATTAAGGATGTTCACTCTAAATGTTCTATTTTTATGTCTGTAGAGAAAGAGAAAGATCACAACACTTGTAAGCTGAGTAAGTAGTGTCCAACAGTCCTACGCATCAATGTGTATTTTTTTTACTCCCAGTTGTATTGGGATAACAAACAACAATTGGAGACAAACAATTCCCATTACATGAATCTGTAACAGAAATGACTAGCAGTACAACATCTAGATTCATGGATAAAAAATCTTTACATATTTGACATTATTGCTTTTCATCACATTGTTTTCACTGTCCCCCATCCCCCTGTCACAAAATGAATTGAATTAATTGTTCACTGTTAAGAATGCTTTAATGGTCTTTAATTCATCTGTTTGTCTACAGAGATACTCGCTGATCAGCTGGGTAAGTAGCAGCTATACACGATGCATTACTAGACCCCGATGGTCAATATATAAAACATACATGTATATTCTAAGGCAGGGCTCTCCAACCCTGTTCATTCAGAGCTACCCTCCTGTAGATTTTAAATTCAACCGTAGTTGCACCTCACCTCATTCAACTTATTAACCAGCTAATTATTAGAATCAGGTGCACTAGATTAGGACTGGAGCGAAAAACTACAGGATGGTATCTCTCCAGGAACAGGGTAGGAGAGACCTTTTCTAAGGGCTTACAATTTGCATTGTGCAAATATGCAAATAACACAAAGATTAGTCATAATTATGTGGTAAAATATCTCTGTATTGGAATTATTTTATGTTCACGCCAAGAATTATATTTTATTTCATTATTTTATTTGAAAATGTTCACACTTGAACAAGAATTGTTTGATTATTTTATTTGTTTCATTTACCCACAGATTTTGTAAACATGAAGGGGAGTCCAGGTAAATTAATTTCACTGAATTGTATTTCAAATAGATTAGATTACTTCATACTGTTGTTTGCAGGTATATTACAGTATATTATGGAAGAGTGATGTATTTTTACACCATGTCACGTTGGATATGTTTCTGGTTCTGAACTTGTATTAAAAAATCGATCTTACCTTATCAATAAAGTTTAGAGAGGGAGATCTGTCATCATGTTCCAAGGGCTCCATACAGTATACTCTACTGTAACATTATATCACCATTGTTTCTGGTATCCCCCAAAACTGACAAACTCTTTCTCTGTATTCTAGAACTTGAAACCATCAGAAATCATGCAGGTCAGTGTGTAATACTCTCCAGTACACCCACCTAGAGTTTCATAAGAATATGAATATCTTCACATTCCGGTATTACTTGAAATATCATGATCACACGTTCATATCTAGAGTATACTGTATATTATCAATAACAACCTATAGGCTACATATGTCTACAGTAATGTACTGTGCATTAAGTCCTGCAGTAAAATATCGTTCCCCATATTGATGTTATTTTCTTTCAATTTTTATCAACAATTTTTCACTTCAGAGTGGATGTGACCTTGATACAGCACATCACTATACATGTGTCCCAGAGTAATGTACTGAGCAGTAAAATCCACTCCCCCATATTGATATGTTTATTCTGGGCTCTCGAGTGGCACAGCGGTCTAAGGTACTACATGTCAGTGCAAGAGGTGTCACTGTAGTCCGTGGTTCAAATCCTGCATCACGTCTGGGTGTGATTGGGAGTCCCATAGGGTGGCGTGCAATTGGCCGGGGTAGGCCGTCATTGTAAATAAGAATTTGTTCTTAACTGACTTGCCTGGTTAAAATAAAAATGTTTTATAATTCTAATAAAGTGTATGTTTCTCTCCACAGTGAATGTGACTCTAGACCCTGATACAGCACATCCTAAACTCATCCTGTCTGAAGACGGGAAACAAGTGAGATGTGGAAACATTAAACAGGATCTCCCTGACAACCCAGAGAGGTTTGATACTGGTCACTATGTCCTGGGAAAGGAGGGCTTCTCCTCAAGGAGATTCTACTATGAGGTGCAGGTGGAGGGGAATACTGGGTGGACTTTAGGAATGGCCAAAGAGTCCATCAACAGGAAGGGGAAGATTGACCTGAACACTGAGAATGGATGCTGGACTTTGTGTCTGATGGATGGAAAGTATAACATTTTCACTGGTCCCTCTGTCACCCTCTGCCTGAGAGAGAAGCCCCAGAAGGTGGGGGTGTTTGTGGATTATAAGGAGGGTCAGGTCTCCTTCTATAATGTGGAGGCCAGGTCTCATATCTTCTCTTTCACTGGCTACACCTTCACTGAGAAACTCTATCCATTATTTTATTGTGGTACTATTGATAACTCAGCCCCACTGGTCATCACTCCTGTAGATGTCACTGACTGACTGTTTTATACCAAACATTGAAATACTGTTAATGTGTGTGTCTGTGTGTGTTTGCATGTGCATGCAAGTGTGTGTGTTACTCAATCTGAATGAATTTTTATGTGTTTATTACTATATTATTATACTAACAGAGAGGAAATTCACCTTGTATAATTTATGCTGAATGTCATCCTATTGAGATGTCAGAATTTGGGGCGAGCTCTTGTAACTTCTCATGGGTTATGTTCTGTGTTGGACTGTGATGTTATGCCTTTCATAGACTCCAGGTACAGTGGGGCAAAAAAAGTATTTAGTCAGCCACCAATTGTGCAAGTTCTCCCACTTAAAAAGATGAGAGGCCTGTAATTTTCATCATAGGTACACTTCAACTATGACAGACAAAATGAGAAAAAAAAATCCAGAAAATCACATTGTAGGATTTTTAATGAATTTATTTGCAAATTATGGTGGAAAATAAGTATTTGGTCAATAACAAAAGTTTATCTCAATACTTTGTTATATACCCTTTGTTGGCAATGACAGAGGTCAAACGTTTTCTGTAAGTCTTCACAAGGTTTTCACACACTGTTGCTGGTATTTTGGCCCATTCCTCCATGCAGATCTCCTCTAGAGCAGTGATGTTTTGGGGCTGTTGCTGGGCAACACGGACTTTCAACTCCCTCCAAAGATTTTCTATGGGGTTGAGATCTGGAGACTGGCTAGGCCACTCCAGGACCTTGAAATGCTTCTTACGAAGCCACTCCTTCGTTGCCCGGGCGGTGTGTTTGGGATCATTGTCATGCTGAAAGACCCAGCCACGTTTCATCTTCAATGCCCTTGCTGATGGAAGGAGGTTTTCACTCAAAATCTCACGATACATGGCCCCATTCATTCTTTCCTTCACACGGATCAGTCGTCCTGGTCCCTTTGCAGAAAAACAGCCCCAAAGCATGATGTTTCCACCCCCATGCTTCACAGTAGGTATGGTGTTCTTTGGATGCAACTCAGCATTCTTTGTCCTCCAAACACGACGAGTTGAGATTTTACCAAAAAGTTATATTTTGGTTTCATCTGACCATATGACATTCTCCCAATCTTCTTCTGGATCATCCAAATGCTCTCTAGCAAGCTTCAGACGGGCCTGGACATGTACTGGCTTAAGCAGGGGGACACGTCTGGCACTGGAGGATTTGAGTCCCTGGCGGCGTAGTGTGTTACTGATGGTAGGCTTTGTTACTTTGGTCCCAGCTCTCTGCAGGTCATTCACTAGGTCCCCCCGTGTGGTTCTGGGATTTTTGCTCACCGTTCTTGTGATCATTTTGACCCCACGGGGTGAGATCTTGCGTGGAGCCCCAGACCGAGGGAGATTATCAGGGGTCTTGTATGTCTTCCATTTCCTAATAATTGCTCCCACAGTTGATTTCTTCAAACCAAGCTGCTTACCTATTGCAGATTCAGACTTCCCAGCCTGGTGCAGGTCTACAATTTTGTTTCTGGTGTCCTTTGACAGCTCTTTGGTCTTGGCCATAGTGGAGTTTTGAGTGTGACTGTTTGAGGTTGTGGACAGGTGTCTTTTATACTGATAAGTTCAAACAGGTGCCATTAATACAGGTAACGAGTGGAGGACAGAGGAGCCTCTTAAAGAAGAAGTTACAGGTCTGTGAGAGCCATAAATCTTGCTTGTTTGTAGGTGACCAAATACTTATTTTCCACCATAATTTGCAAATAAATTCATTAAAAATCCTACAATGTGATTTTCTGGAGAAAAAAATTCTCATTTTGTCTGTCATAGTTGAAGTGTACCTATGATGAAAATTACAGGCCTCTCTCATCTTTTTAAGTGGGAGAACTTGCACAATTGGTGGCTGACTAAATACTTTTTTGCCTCACTGTATGTCTGCACTCTAACACAAGGCCATTGTGTTCTGGAACTGTTGCTTGTATAAATAACTGTTGTGTAACAATATAATAGTATTATCACCTCCCACTATATAAGGGACATGTAACCATTTACTCTTGGAGTTCTTCCCTGTGAAATCAGAGACAGATCTCCTTCACAACTGCTTGACTAAAGATGTTTCTATTATACAATTAAATAGTCTTTGCCTTCATCTTTGGATCGAGTTTTCCACAACATTTGGTGCCGTGACCCGGATAAGAGCAACCTGACTTTTTGATCCATTTCGCTCGGCTTGGACCCAGACATCCCTCTGGCCACAACTCAAAATCTCTGTGAGGGCCTGTATGTTTTCAAGCCGAGCCCTAACTTCACTGCGCTACGGATCCCTTTCACGGGATCACTTTCCTAAACAACCGCTAGAATTGCAGGGCACCAAATGCATAAATATTACAAAAAATATTTATAATCATGCAATCACAAGTGAAATATACCAAAACACAGCTTAGCTTGTTGTTAATCCACCTATCGTGTCAGATTTTGAAAATATGATTTACAGCGAAAGAAATTTAAGCTTTTGTGAGTGTATCAATCAATGCTACAACAGCTAGCCCCAAATTAGCATGGTCACGAAAGTCAGAAAAGCAATAAAATGAATCGCTTACCTTTGATAATCTTCAGATGTTTGCACTCACGAGACTCCCAGTTACACAATACATTTTATTTTTGTTCGATAAATATTACTTCTATAACAAAAAAACGCCATTTGGGTTGCGCGTTATGTTGAGAAAACTACAGCCTCGTTCCGGTCCTGAAAGGAAGATGAAAATTCCCAAACGTATCAGATTAAAAAATATTACAAAAAATATTTATAATCATGCAATCACAAGTGAAATATACCAAAACACAGCTTAGCTTGTTGTTAATCCACCTATCGTGTCAGATTTTGAAAATATACTTTACAGCGAAAGAAATCCAAGCTTTTGTGAGTGTAGCAATCAATGCTAGAACAGTTAGCCTTATATTAGCTTGGTTAGCTTGGTCACGAAAGTCAGAAAAGCAATAAAAGTTATCGCTTACCTTTGATAATCTTCGGATATTTGCACTCACGAGACTCCCAGTTACACAACAAATGTTATTTTTGTTCGATAAATATTACTTTTATCACAAAAAAACGCCATTTGGGTTGCGCATATTGTTCAGAAAACCAAAGCCTTGTTCCGTTCGACAAATTCCAAAAAGTATCCGTAATGGTCGTAGAAACATGTCAAATGTTTTTTATAATCAATCCTCAGGTTGTTTTTAACAAACATAATCGATAATATTTCAACCGGACCATAACCTATTCTTTAAGAGAGAAAAGGAAAATGGGGAGCCCCTCTCTCGCGCGCAGGAACTATTCAGAGGACACCTGACCTCTTTTGAAACATCTCGCTAATTTTTCCAAATAAAAGCCTGAAACTATGTCTAAAGCCTGGTCACAGCCTGAGGAAGCCATTGGAAAAGGAATCTGGTTGATACCCCTTTAAATGGAGGATAGACGGTCCAGGAAACACAGATTAAAAAAAATATATATCACTTCCGGGTTAGATTTTCTCAGGTTTTCGCCTGCAGAATAAGTATTGTTATACTCACAGACAATATTTTGACAGATTTGGAAACTTTGGAGTGTTTTCTATCCTGATCTGTAAATTATATGCATATTCTACGATCTGGACCTGAGAAATATTCCGTTTACCTTGGGAACGTTATTTAAAAAATAATAATAATAATAATCTGACCCCTAGCGTTAAGAGGTTTTAATGGTGAAAGATCACTTGTCCTCCTCATTCCCAAAATGTAGGGGTTCCATTTGGCTGAACTATTTCCCTATAATAATGAGTGTCCAGGGAACTGGTTCAGAGGAGATAAAGAAATTGATCCAGAGAGTAAATCTAAGGAAACTGATTAAGTGTCTCCAATAGTAGGGATTTGTTTTCCTATAATCATGTGAAATTACTGTTGGATTAGTATATAAGCAGGAACTGGATAGCCTACATTTGAACACTGCAATTGTCACGCCCTAACCATAGAGAGCCCTCTGGGTTCTCCATGGTGTATAGGTCAGAGCGTGACTAGGGGGGTTTCTAGCGTTTGTATTTCTATGTTGGTGGTTTGTATGGTTCCCAATTAGAGAGAGCTGGTAATCGTTGCCTCTAATTGGGGATCATATTTAGGTAGCCCTTTTTCCCACCTGTGTTTGTGGGATATTGTTTTGTATATGTGCATGTAGCACCACGTAGGTCACGGTTCGCTGTTTGTTTATTGTTTTGCTGAAGTTTCACTGTAAATATAGATGTGGAACTCTCATCACGCTGCGCCTTGGTCCGTCCATTATCACGACCGTGACAGCACAAGCAGGAACTGGATAGCCTACATTTCAACACTGCAGTAGTAGGAACTGGATAGCCTACATTTCAACACTGCAGTAGTAGGAACTGGATAGCCTACATTTGAATTATTATTATAATATATATGATCGGTTTGCACACATGAGTTGGATAAGGAAGTGATGGAGTATGTCTAATGAAATTGGTAAAATATAAAAATGTTAACACTATATTAGAAATAATTGGATAACTTGCAGGAGAGGAGAAAGTTAAAGGTAATTACAGAAAATTTACTCTAATTGTTTGGTTGGTATTTGGACAGGTTGAGTATAGGGAAGAAATGTATTCAGACCCCTTGACTTTTTCCACATTTTGTTACGTTACACCCTTATTGTGAAACTTATAATATTGTTTTTTTCTCAAATCAATCTACACACAATACTCCATAATGAGAAAGGAAAAATAGTTTTTTTGATATTTTAGTAAATTTATAAAATAAAAAAAAGTGAAATATTACATTTACATATGTATTCAGACCCTTTACTGGGTACTTTGTTGAAGCACCTTTGGCACTTATTACAGCCATGAGTCTTCTTGGGTATGACGCTTCAAGCTTGGCACACCTGTATTCGGGGAGTTTTTCCCATTCTTCTCTGCAGATCCGCTTAAGCTCTTTCAGGTTAGATGGGGAGCATCGCTGCACAGCTTTTTTCAGGTCTCCAGAGATGTTTGATCGGGTTCAAGTTCAAGGACATTCAGAGACTTGTACCGAAGCCAGTCCTGCGTAGTCTTGGCTGTGTAGTAAGACATATAGTAACAACATTGGAACTGCTATTTAGTTACATATTCATTGTGAAAAACAACAACACAAAAATACATTGCCGGTACAAAATCTTTGGAATTAGCATTAAAACACATTCCTGTCCCTCTCTTCCCCTCCCCCTCTCTCCCCTGTCACGCCCTGACCGTAGATTGCTTTGTATGTTTCTATTTTTTGTTTGGTCACGGTGTGATGTGGGTGGGCATTCTATGTTTGTATGTCTAGGTTTTGTATTTCTATGTTTAGGCCTGGTATGGTTCCCAATCAGAGGCAGCTGTCTGTCGTTGTCTCTGATTGAGAACCATACTTAGGTAACCTGTTTTCCCACTGAGTTGTGGGTGGTTATTTTCTGTTTAGTGTTTGTTGCACCTTGCAGAACTGTTCGTTTGTCGTTTTGTTGTTTTTGTTCGAGTGTTCATATTTATTAAAAGTATTATGAATACTTACCACGCTGCACTTTGGTCCTCTTCTCCTTCTCCCGACGACGTTCGTTACACCCCCTCTTTCCATCTCTCCCCCCTTTCACCCCAAATGCTCTTCTATATGCTTCCAGGTGGATTTTTCCATCTGCACAGAGCGTTTATTAACAGCCTGTGGCTCTGGCATCAGACAAATGATCTGTCCATCAGAGTAACAACAAATATCTTCCTTTGGACTTGGCCAGAATAATTTGTTGATGCCATTCCGGTGCATGTACTTCACCTTAATGTGATGTTCCTCTACATCCATGATGATGCCAGGGGATCCTTCATGGTCATACTTGACAACACCACTCCTCTAGATGATTAAGTTCAATGGTGCTAGGTCGCCATGTGGTGTCAGCCTTGTCATGAGATGCAGGGAGCTGGTTAAATACTGCAGAGTCACCCAGAGTTGCCTCTTTGAGCTGTCAACAAGGACAGTCCAACATGCCACTATCCTTCTTGCACAGACAAGTAATGTCCCTATATTTTATCTGGCCTGGTGAGACACTGATAACCTGATGAATCTTCATCGTTCTTTTAATGGCATCTAAGGCAGGCATCTGAGGTGAGAAGAGATAGCGTATGATAAGATATAAAGAGTATCAAACACTTT
The DNA here is from genome assembly GCF_016432855.1 of Salvelinus namaycush. Lineage (NCBI taxonomy): Eukaryota > Metazoa > Chordata > Actinopteri > Salmoniformes > Salmonidae > Salvelinus > Salvelinus namaycush. The sequence goes on from NW_024058160.1 coordinate 37,050, forward strand.
ATACATTTCAATATTCAACCAGCTACTGTACAAGAAAAATGTATGTACGTATGTGTGTATGGGGAGGAAGGAGGGTTACCTCTGCTCTTGCCTCCACATCACTCTCAGTAAAGAAGAACATCTCCACAGAGGAGTTAAGACCCTTTAGGACATTGTACAGGGCCTGTGCATCTGGATACCCTTTCCATGGTGCACTGCTCTATCTGCACATCTCTTGAGGGTCCCTCAAACACCATCTGCCGTGGCTGGCCTCAAAGAAATTCCAGTTGACCTCTTGAAAGCCTTGTTTGTGTGGTTCTGTGGCAAGTAGGTAGAAGTTCCCTTTTTGCTTGTATTGTGTAGCCGGCCTGTCACTAAAGAAGTGAAGCCGGCTGACTTCAGGGTACTTCTGCTTCAACATAGCAGAAGGAGGTATAGGACAACTGCCCTAGTTCCTCAGACAGGATTTCCTGTGCAGATTTTTCATTGTGTCAGTCAGAAGCCTCTTCTGCATTTTGTTCTTAGTTGTTTGATGGTTTGTTTGCGTCCGGTCGTTATACGACTTACATCATCACGGAGAATGAAATCCTTCACTTTCCTTTTGATTTCTGTATCTGTTCTGCTTCCCTTCCTCGTCAAAAAAGAGAAGAGCCCTCTTAATAGGTGATGTCACATTCTGACATCTCAGCAATGCTTTGACTGTTGAACGATGCGATACAGATGCCTGTTCTCCCCTAATCCTTGCATACCTCTTCCTGTATTTACCCTTCTTTCTGGATCAGCATTACGTCGTTCTCTGTATTGGCGCTGTCTTTCAGCAGCACTAAGAGGAGGTGTCATTCCTTCAGAAAGACCTGATTCAATTGATATGTATTTATTCTTAAAATACTATACATGCTATATATACTGTAATTATGTAATACAATTTATGAACAAAAACACATATTTTGCAACACATTACTGCAAGATATCCATTTGTCCACCCTGTCATGTGTACATGGACATTTTGAGCTAAAATTAGCAACTATGCTCCAAGTGATCATGATGAAGCTAGGATAATGGCTGCCACTTGAAAAGGAATTTGCATTGTTTGACAAATATATTTTAAAATTATGAAATTCGATTAAGGTGGTTGTAGAATTTAATGGCTCTTTTCTGGATTTTGATCATTAGCGGATATCGGCCTAATTCTGCATGCATTATTTGGGGTTTTATGTTGTACGCATAGGATATTTTTGGAGGTGTTTGTCCCATTTTGTGAATTCTTGGTTGGTGAGCGGACCCCAGACCTCACAACCGTAAAGGGAAATGGGTTCTATAACTGATTCAGGTATTTTTTGCCAGATCCTAATTGGTATGTCAAATTTTATTTTCCTTTTGATGGCGTAGAGAGCTCTTCTTGCCTTGTCTCTCAGCTCGTTCACGGCTTTGTGGAAGTTACCTGTGGTGCTGATGTTTAGGCCGAGGTATGTATAGTTCTTTGTGTGCTCTAGGGCAACGGTGACTAGAATGAATTTGTATTTGTGTTTCTGGCGACTGGACCTTTTTGAAACACCCTTATTTTTGTCTTACTGAGATTTACTGTCAGGGCCCAAGTCTGTCAGGGCCCAGGTCTGACAGGGCCCAGGTCTGTCAGGGCCCAAGTCTGTCAGGGCCCAGGTCTGACAGGGCCCAGGTCTGACAGGGCCCAAGTCTGGCAGAATCTGTGCAGAAGATCTACGTGCTGATGTAGGCCCTCCTTGGTTGGGGACAGAAGCACCAGATCATCAGCAAACATTTGACTTCAGATTCTAGTAGGGTGAGGTCGGGTGCTGCAGACGGTTCTAGTGCCCTCGACAATTAGTTGATGTATATGTTGAAGAGGGTGAGGCTCAAGCTGCATCCCTGTCTCACCCCACAGTCCTGTGGAAAGAAGTGTTTTTTTGCCCATTTTAACCGCACGCTTCTTGTTTATGTATATGGATTTTATAATGTATGTTTTTCCCCCAACACCTCTCCATCAATTTGTATAGTAGACACTCATGTCAAATTGAGTCAAAAGCATGAGGAGACTTTGCCTTTCTTTTTGTATTTTTTAAATTTTATTATATATATTTTTTTAATTTATTACAAAAAAAACACAAGGAAGGGGTAACATTAAATCAAATCAAATCAAATTGTATTGGTCACATACACATGGTTAGCAGATGTTAATGCGAGTGTAGCGAAATGCTTGTGCTTCTAGTTCCGACCATGCAGTAATATCTGACAAGTAATCTAACCTAACAATTTCACAATAACAATTGGGGTGGTAGCGTAGCCTAGTGGTTAGAGTGTTGGACTAGTAACTGTAAAGGTTGCAAGATCAAATCCCTGAGCTGACAAGGTACAAATCTGTCGTTCTGCCCCTGAACAATGCAGTTAACCCACCGTTCCTAGGCCGTCATTGAAAATAAGAATTTGTTCATAACTGACTTGCCTAGTTAAATAATAAAAACAACAACTACCTTATACACACAAGTGTAAAGGAATGAATAAGAATATGTACATAAAAATATATCAATGAGTGATGGCCGAACGGCATAGGCAAGATGCAGTAGATGGTATATCGTACATGAGATGAGTAATGGAGGGTATGTAAACATTATATAAAGTGGCATTGTTTAAAGTGGCTAGTGATACATTTGTTACATTGATATAGAAGCTGTTTTTCAGTCTCTCGGTCCCAGCTTTGATGCACCTGTACTGACCTCGCCTTCTGGATAGCGTGGTGAACAGGCAGTGGCTCGGGTGGTTGTTGTCCTTGATCTTTTTGGCCTTCCTGTGACATCAGGTGGTGTAGGTGTCCTGGAGGGCAGGTAGTTTGCCCCCGGTGATGCGTTGTGCAGACCTCACTATCCTCTGGAGAGCCTTGCGGTTGTGGGCGGAGCAGTTGCCGTATCAGGCGGTGATACAGCCCGACAGGATGCTCTCGATTGTGCATCTGTAAAAGTTTGTGAGTGTTTTTGGTGACAAGCCAAATTTCTTCAGCCTCCTGAAGTTGAAGAGGCGCTGCTGCGCCTTCTTCACAACGCTGTCTGTGTGGGTGGACCATTTCAGATCGTCAGTGATGTGTACACCGAGGAACTTAACTTACTACCCTCTCCACTACTGTCCCGTCGATGTGGATAGGGGGCTGCCCCCTCTGCTGTTTCCTGAAGTTCACGATCATCTCCTTTGTTTTGTTGACATTGAGTGTGAGGTTATTTTCCTGACACCACACTCCAAGGGCCCTCACCTCCTCCCTGTAGGCCGTCTCGTCATTGTTGGTATTCAAGCCTACCACTGTAGTGTCATCTGCAAACTTGATGATTGAGTTGGAGGCGTGCATGGCCACGCAGTTATGGGTGAACAGGGAGTACAGGAGAGGGCTGAGAACGCACTCTTGTGGGGCCCCAGTGTTGAGGATCAGAGGGGCAACCTACCCTCACCACCTGGGGGCGGCCCGTCAGGAAGTCCCAGGGCCTCGAGCTTAATGATGAGTTTGGAGGGTACTATGGTGTTAAATGCTGAGCTGTAGTCGATGAACAGAATTCTTACATATGTATTCCTATTGTCCAGATGGGTTAGGGCAGTGTGCAGTGTGATTACGATTGCGTCGTCTGTGGACCTATTGGGGCGGTAAGCAAATTGGAGTGGGTCTAGGGTGTCAGGTAGGATGGAGGTGATATGGTCCTTGACTAGTCTCTCAAAGCACTTCATGATGGCGGAAGTGAGTGCTACGGGGCGGTAGTCATTTAGCTCAGTTACCTTAGCTTTCTTGGGAACAGGAACAATGGTGGCCCTCTTGAAGCATGTGGGAACAGCAGACTGGGATAAGGATTGATTGAATATGTCCGTAAACACACCAGCCAGCTGGTCTGCGCATGCTCTGAGGACGCGGCTGGGGATGCCGTCTGGGCCTGCAGCCTTGCGAAGGTTTAAATGTTTAAATGTTTTACTCACGTTGGCTGCAGTGAAGGAGAGCCCGCAGGTTTTGGTAGCGGGCCGTGTCAGTGGCACTGTAGTGTCCTCAAAGCGAGCAAAGAAGTTGTATAGTTTGTCTTGGAGCAAGACATCGTGGTCCGTGACGGGGCTGGTTTTTCTTTTGTAGTCCATGATTGACTGTAGACCCTGCCACATACCTCTCGTGTCTGAGCCGTTAAATTGCGACTCTACTTTGTCTCTATACTGATGCTTAGCTTGTTTGATATGCATTGCAGAGGGAATAGCTACGCTGTTTGCATTCGGTCATGCTTCCGATCACCTTGCCATGATTAAAAGCAGTGCTTTCAGTTTTACGCAGATGCTGCCATCAATCCACGGTTTCTGGTTGGGGAATGTTTTAATAGACGCTGTGGGTACAACATCAGCGATGCATTTTCTAATAAACTCGCTCACCGAATCAGCGTATTCATCAATGTTGTTGTTCGACGCTATGCGGAACATATCCCAGTCCACGTGATCGAAGCAATCTTGAAACGTGGAATCCAATTGGTCGGACCAGCGTTGAACAGACCTGAGCATGGGTGCTTCCTGTTTTAGTTTCTGTCTATTGGCTGGGAGCAACAAAATGGAGTCGTGGTCAGCTTTTCCGAAAGGAGGGTGGGGGAGGGCCGTATATGCATCGCGGAAGTTAGAATAACAATGATCCAGGGTTTTGCCAGCCCGGGTCGCGCAATCGATATGCTGATAAAATTGAGGGAGCCTTGTTTTCAGATTAGCCTTGTTAAAATCCCCAGCTACAATAAATGCAGCCTCAGGATATGTGGTTTCCAGTTTACATAGAGTCAAATCAAGTTCGTTCAGGGTCGTTGATGTGTTTGCTTGGGGGGAATATACACGACTGTGATTATGATCGAAGATAATTCTCTTGGTAGATAATGCAGTCGGCATTTGATTGTGAGGAATTCAGTCAGGTGAACAAAAGGACTTGAGTTCCTGTATGTTGTTATGATCACACCACGTCTTGTTAATCATAAGGCATACACCCCCGCCCTTCATCTTACCAGAGAGATGCTTTTTTCTGTCTGCGCGACGCGTGAAGAAACCAGGTGGCGGTACCGACTCCGATAGCGTGTCTCGAGTGAGCCATGTTTCCGTGAAACAAAGAATGTTACAGTCTCTGATGTCTCTCTGGAAGGCAACCCATGCTCAGATTTTGTCTACCTTGTTGTCAAGACACTGGACATTGGCGAGTAGTATGCTCGGGTGGTGCGCGATGTGCCCATCTACGGAGCCTGACCAGAAGACCGCTCAGTCTGCCCCTTCTGTGGTGCTGTTGTTTTGGGTCGCCGGCTGGGATCCGATCCATTGTCCTGGGTGGTGGGTCAAACAGAGGATACGCTTCGGGAAAGTCATATTCCTGGTCGTAATGTTGGTGAGTTGACGTTGCTCTTATATCCAATAGTTCCTCCCGACTGTATGTAATAAAACCTACGATTACCTGGGGTAACAATGTAAGAAATAACACACACAAAAAAAAATACTGCATAGTTTCCTAGGAACGCGAAGCGAGGCAACCATCTCTGTCGGCGCCGGCACAATTGTTTATGCTGTGAAGTGTTTTTAAAGTATTAGAGTATTCAAGTATTAGAACATGAAGGACAAACAATACAGCATCAAGACACTATCAAACATGTATCAGTCTTTCCGCAACAGAGCCATCCTTATGTGTGAGGGTGCGTGTGCACAGTGGTGGGCCGTCAGGGCCCTTCTCTGCTGGCCTAAACATCATCAGAATATAAAATATATTTTCCCACAAATATGTATTAAATTATTCCCCAGAGTAAGAGTTATACTCTTCATTTCATAGCTTTCCTCTTGGTTGCACTGCTTCCAGCCCCAGGTTGAGATTTGGAGGGCTGGTCTTTATGTTAGATCTTTTATCCAATCATATTCAGCCATCATGTGTTGCCAGGAGTCTAAAATCTGCCCTCAGGCCTTCAAAATCAACAGTGCGGGCGCTTGTAGCTTAAAGTGAATGGAAATGAAAATTTAGTGTCAACCAATCAGCTTTAGAGTTGGCTATTGTACGCCTGCTGGCTGGCTCCAGTGTTACACAGGAGCCAGCTAGCAGGCGTAGTGCGTGCACGTCTTTTGATTGGATTACCAATATTGAGAGGCAGGTCCTATGGGCAGGTCTATGCAGAACCTCAGAACTAGGAAACTGAATTTGATAAACAAATTAATTTGCGTACTACTAAAGCTGTTTTTTCAACCCACAATGGCGGAAGGAGGATAAGATATCGATTTGGTCGAGGATATAATTATAACGCCATTCTCAAGACAAACTTTTCAAGAAAAGTTAGACATTATAAGGAGAGGTCGCCCGATGCCGACGCCACAAAGCCTGTCACAGGCGGGAAAGGGGTTCGTTAGCCACTTTCAAAGTTCCAACTATGAGCGCTATCAATGGCTCACAGGCTCCGAGAAGCACTGCAAACTGTACTGCTGGGAATGCCTATTATTTGCAAGTGATCGATTTGGTGTTTGGAGCCACACTGGCTTTGCAAACTTGAGTTGTCTAACCAAGGCAGCAACGAGACACCAAAGTACGGCTGGGCACTTACAAGCAATGGTGCTTTTGAAAACTTTTGGGGACACCCGAGTGGATCTACAGCTCAACGAACAATCGCGCAGGGCAACGGAGCTGCACAATGAAAAGGTGAAGAAAAATAGGGAAATATTGAAAAGACTCATTGATTGTGTCATGTTTTTGGGTAAACAGGAACTTTCATTTAGGGGACACGATGAAAGTGCTGACTCCACAAACAAAGGGAACTACGTGGAGCTTCTTTCTTTTCTTTCTGAAAGCAACACAGATTTACAATACCACCTGTCCACTAACAAAGTGTTCATTGGGACGTCAGGCAAAATACAAAATTACCTAATTTATGCTATTGCTGAAGTGATGGGAGAAGAGATCAAAATGGAGATTTAAAAAGCTCCCTTTGTTGCTGTTATGGTGGACGAGACAACAGATGTGGGAAATGCAGCACAGCTCTCACTCGTCCTGCGTTATGTGACGGACACAGGAGTCAAGGAGCGATTTATCCGATTTGAAGATGTGACAAGCGGCAAGCGAGCTGATGACATTGCCGCTCTTATTTTCCGTTTCTTGGAGGAAAATTAATGTAGTCTGGATAAAGTTGTGGCACAGTGTTTTGATGGCGCAGCAGTCATGGCATCTGGACTCAATGGGGTGCAGGCTAAGGTTAAGGAGAGGGCACCGATGGCCTTATTCATTCACTGCTATGCACATCGACTAAATGTAGTACTGACTCAAGGAGCCTCAAAGCTTAAAGAATGCAAGGTCTTCTTTGCCAACCTCAATGGCCTTGCAGCATTTTTCTCACGATCCCCTAAGCGCACGCAACTGCTGGATGACATCTGCAAGCGTCGTCTTCCTAAGGTTGCACCAACGAGGTGGCAATATACATCTAGATTGGTCAATGCAGTCTTTGAAAAGAGAGTTGCTCTAAAGGAGCTGTTTAACCACTTACTGGAACATCATGATGACCATGACGGGGATACTGTGCTGATGGATTTAATGCACGTTTGGATGATTTTGAGTTTTGTTTTTTGCTTGAAACATTCAATGGGATTTTTATTATTCGGATGTGCTTTTTGGAATTCTACAGAAACAAACTTTGGATGTACAATTCTGCCTGACAAGGGTGAACGAGTTTTGTGACACAATTGAGCGAGAGAGGTGCAGGTTCAGTCAAATCTACGATGACACAGCGCTGCATCTCAAGTTCACCCAGCGCACGCAGAGGCCCCGCACAAGGAGACCCTCGCACATACTATCAACAACTCCACAGCAATATTCTGGATAACATTCTTTGCCAGATAAGAAACAGGTTTCAAGACCACGCAAAATGTATGTTTCTCTCCCTCCTGGACCCCCAGGCACTTTCAGACCTACCGGAAAAAAATTCCCGCAAACAGCCTTCTCCAGCTTAACAGAGAGTCACGGAACACTGTTCGACCTATCCAAGCTAAAAACAGAACTGACTGTAATGTATGCTATGACTGATTTTGAAGGGAAAAGTCCCTCTGATCTCCTTGATTTCCTTAAGCAGAAAAATCTGAATGAGGACATGGGGCAACTTTACACATTGGCATGTGTGACAGTGACTATCCCTGTGTCCATGGTATTCCAGAAATGCTACTGGACAGACTCGGCTTTCAGCATTAGCCTCCATGTCGATAGAAAAGGACTTATTGGTGGAACTAAAACGCACAGATAGACTGTACAACAGAGTCATTGAAGTCTTCTTGAGGAAAGAAAGGAGGAAGGATTTTGTGTTCAAATAATCAGTCTTTGGTGAGTACAATGCATGTTACAATGCATGTTATTTTTTATTAAATGTGTATGTATGTTTCGCATTTTATTTCGTTAATATTAAATAGCCTATATATTAACAAAATTAAATGGCAAATAGCCTATGTTGCAAATTATTTGTTTTCTTTCTTTTATTTTCAGTGAATAGTTATGTGTCTTTATCATCACGGTGAAACTGCTTTGGGTGCGACAATGCGCTGTTTAGTGAACACACTGTATTTTTTTGGGGGGGACTTAAAGCTAAAGTTTGTGGACCAGAAATGGATAGAAGAAGAATATTAATATAACTCTGTTGCACTCAACTATGTTCTTGCCTATTAGTTGAACTGTACTGTATTGTACTCTTCCCCTGCAATTCTCTGAATAAAAATGTAAATTTCAAGGTGACGCAACGCCTGGTTATACTGCATTTCTGTCTAAATGTATAGTGTCTAGAGCCATGGCATCATAATGATGGTAATAAGAGGTGGATTAATTCGGGTGGGACTGTGTAGGACCTCACTGAAGGCCCAGGCCCACGGCACGCCACTGCGTGTGCATGATAGTGATATAAAATATACGTCATAGTTTCCTTTTTCATGATCACAATCTTGTGAAACCCGAACCCTGCAAGACCCCCCCCACAGTTCCCCAATAGCTGTCCCTCAACCATTCGAGAACCCAACCACAGTCCCCCCCCCCCGGAAAATAAATAAATAAATAATAATTCCATTCCCCACCCCCAAGAACCCCCCAATGCACCAACAACCAAGAGAATGAACTAAAGAGGAAAAAGGAAAAGACAGAAGAAAACAGCAAAAAACAATGATTTATTTTTAATTTTTAAATAATCCATTTAAAACAAAGGACATCAAGGATGACTGAAATCATAACAGCAATACCTACTTTATATGTTTGTGTGCATGTCTGGCACTATTACATGTGTGTGTGTGTTCTTGTATGTGTTTATTTGAATGAGAGTGTGTGTATATGCATGTGTACAAACACCTGCACGGCATCAGCCTCAGGCAAACCGGCATTAGTTGTAAAAACACTGCCACTTAGTGTCATTCAAATGTACTTTTATTATGTTTTATTTGGACTTTTTCTCCTTTATCTTTTGACCATCATTCTCTCTCTCACACAGCAACTCCACTCCCACTTGTCTCCAATTCCACATACTGAGCTTCCCTCAGCCTATCCCATCTATCTTTGCTGGCCACCCATTTCGTGTTTCTACGCAACACATATCTTTCAACTATGCTGTGATGTTTAATGTACAATTTGAATCTATCTAATCGAATAGAATCCACAGATTGCGTGTTGAAGATAAATACTTTTACTAAGAGTATTAGTATATTAGTAATTGACTGACCCGGTCTCTCCAGATCTCCTAACAGTACTATTTCTAGGGTCAATTTTAGATCAATGCTATGCATTTTCAGCCATTCCTGAACCTGAGACCAGAAACAGGCTACCTGAGGGCAATACTAAAATAAATGGTCTATTGATTCTGTATCCTCACAACAAAATCTGCAGAGCTTCGATGATTTTATGCCCAAATATTCAACATTTTGTTGGTGGCAAAAATTCAATATAAAATTTTTAGCTGAAAGCACGAAGTCATGGAATCGGTACATCAAAAATCTCTTCCCAACTATTTTACAATCTGTATGGCACAGTTGTCAACATCCTAGTCCTCAAATGAAACTGGTAACTGGAAACTTTCCTATTTATGCTATTTCTATTCCTCCGCCAGTTTTGATCCTTTATATTGGGCAGACAGACCAGTTCCCTACCTCCTCCCGCTGCCACCCGTCTCCTCCATTTTAAGGGCAATGCTGTAATCAATTGGTGGTACTCTTGGATTGAGCAGACCTTCCTGTACAATTCTGATAACTCCATGAAGGACATAACTCTACCATTACAATTTACAATATCATTTAAGAACAAAATACCCCTTTCAAAACATCTTTCCCATAAATACAGGTATTTTATCAACCAGCACATTTGAGTTCAGCCATAATATTTGTTGTGTAATATTTTTTATATATTTTCAGGGGGATGAAATTTAAATTGTAGCCAGCTCTGCAATGCTTGTTTGAAAAAGACAGATACTTTAAAAAAGTATCATTTTCAATTAATCGAAAATGAGACATGGCAATCTGCACAAAGGCAAAAAGGCAATTTTTAAACAATGGATGAGCTTTACTTAGTAATCTACTTGAGGACCATTTAGGGTTCAAATAAAACTTTTGAATGAGTGAAGCTTTTAGAGAGAGGTTTAGTGCTTTTATATTTAATAATCTCAACCCACCCAAATCATATTCATTATATAGATAATGGGCTCATTTTATTTTGTCTGGTTTAGCTTCCCAGATAAAGTGAAATATTTTTTGCTCATATGATTTGAAAAAACTGTAAGCGATGCGTAACTGGCTGCAGGGAAGTCAGGCGCAGAAGAGCAGAAATGGGTAACAGCCGGAGCACTTTAATCATGCAAAAACAAAAGGCACCCAGAACAGCAAAATACGGGTTGAAATAACCCGTCGCCAACCAGTCAGAAATGCACAAAACACTTACAACAAACAATTCCACACACAGACATGGGGGGAACAGAGGGTTATATACACGTCAAATAATGAGGGAATGTAAACCAGGTGTGCTGGAAAACAAGACAAAACAAATGGACAATGAAAGGGGGATCGGCGATGGCCAGAAGACCGGTGACGTCGACCGCCGAACGCCGCCCGAACAAGGAGAGTTGTGACAAAATCGAATCATCAGGAGTAGGCAGCGCCATAAGTGAGTAAACTGAGATATGACCAAGGAGTTAATCAGGGCAATTTTTCCATAAATAGACAGGTATTTACCTCTCCATGGTTGCAGGATCTTGTCTATTTTTACAAGTTTTCTATTGAAATTCATTGTGGAGATGTCACGACTCCCGCCGAAGTCCATTCCCTCATCACTCTATGTGTATATGATCCTCTGTTCCCCCCATGTCTGGGAGGAACTGTTCCCCCCATGTGTGTAATTGTTCGTTACGTGTCATGTGTGACGCTTCATGCTGGTTTTTCGCCGGGTCTTGTTTGGAACCCGTGGTATTGTATGCTGTACATTATTTGTGTGACGAGGGTGCTATTCGCTTTTGCCTTTGTCGTTACGCAGTTGCGTCCGACTGTTTTCCTTCTGCCAAATCAAGGGTGCCTGTTCACTCATCTCTGCTCTCCTGCACCTGACTTCGGTTAACCAGTTGCGCACACTGTTGACAGGAGAGCTTATTTATATATTTTGTGATATGAATACCAAGTATGTCTACTTCACCATCAGCCCATTTTATAGGTAAGCTGTGAGGTAATGTAAAAGGTGTATTTTTTAAGGATCCAATACGTAATATTGTACACTTATCATACTTAGGTTTTAGTCCAGAGAGTACAGAAAAGTTATCTAGATCTTTAATGAGACATTGCAGGGATCTAGCTTGCGGACTTAATATAAAACTTGAGTCATTGGCATACATGGACACCTTTGTTTTTAAGCCTTGGATTTCTAATCCTCTGATGTTGTTATTGGATCTGATTTTAAAAGCTAGCATTTCGATGGCCCCGCCAAAGATGGGGCCTCTTCCTGTTCGGGCGGCGCTCGGCGGTCGTCGTCGCCGGCCTACTAGCTGCCACCAATCCCCTTTTCTGTTTCATTTAGTGTTGTCTGATTAGTGCACCTGTTTCTTGTTTGGGTTTTGGTTTTGGGCTATTTAAACCCGGTAGGCCCGCCGACTTTTGTGCAGACTTGTTTTTCTGTTATTGGTGTGTGTATATTTTTGTGGATTTATTTTCCCGAACCGCTTCGTCCTGTTTGTTTTGGACTGCGTCTTTTTGCGCCCGTGTGTGTGGCGTTGACCGGCACTCTGTTGTTTGGGAATAAATATCCACATATCAAACTACCCTGCTCTCTGCGCCTGACTCCTCCACCCACTACTTCTAGAAGTCCTGACACCATATCATATCACCATCATAGTTGCATCATAATTACCTTTAACATAACTGAAAAACACATCCCAGCATTTCCATAGTAATTGACGTTTCACATGATCATGAAAGAGACCTTGCATTACTCTAGAGACGGCTTCACTACAGTACAAATGTATTCCGTACAATATGTTATTATTCCCCAATGCCCCTATTCTGATATCTTCCCCTTGCTTGTTGTAAACATATATAAACTTGTAGACAAATACATAAAAAAGATTGACAAACAATAAACATATTAAATTATAAAACAGTTCTCGACAATAGAGAGAGAGGGAGAGAAAAGAGAGAAAGAGAGAGTGAGAGAAGAGAGCGAGATCAGGTGTGTGTGTGTGTGTGTTTAAGTTCGTATGTGTAAGCAAGCATGTAGATGAGTACGTGTGTGTTCATATCCACTTCATAATGTTCAGATATTTTAAACAGCTCCCATAACCTTCTTTTTTTCCGGAACCTGAAGTCCCTGTAGAATTTAGTACAGCCACGGTGTTATGGAGCTGTCTCGGAATAGCTGTCCATCTATAAAGAGTGTCCACAATGAGAAAGGCACACCTACCATCCATCCTTTGTTGTCTTTGTACCGGATACAGTCTCTTACGACGTTCGTTTATCTCCTTTGGAAATTGGTAATTCAGACCGAATTTGGTCCCTTTAAGCTCCCTTCCTCTGCTTTTGATCAACTCCTTTTGTTGGTAGTGTTCAAATTTTACGATGATCAGTCAGGGACCCTTGGTCTTGTCGCTCCGAGCTCCAAGTCTGTGTACTCCAGGGGTGTCAAACTCATTCCACGGAGGGCCTAGTGTCTGCAGGTTTTTGGTTTTTCCTTTCAATAAAGCCCTAGACAACCAGGTGTGGGGAGTTCCTAACTAATTAGTGATGTTAATTCATCAATCAAGTACAAGGGAGGAGCGAAAACCCGCAGACACTCGGCCCCCCGTGGAATGAGTTTGACACCTGTGGTGTACTCGGTGGAAAGCCACCTTGTTTACAGTCTCTATAGGAAGTTTCAATGCGGATTTCATGAATTCTCTGATCTCGCCCTCTGGATTATTGGATGCATCCTCAGGAATACCTGCATGCTACGACTTTGTATGTCTAGTAGCGCCTCCTTCATCAGCCTGTTTTCCCTCAGTAGACAATCCATGTGTAACGTCCTGACCAGAGTTATTATGTGTTGTGCTTGTTTTAGTGTTGGTCAGGACGTGAGCTGGGTGGGCATTCTATGTTGTGTGTCTAGTTTGTCTGTTTCTGTGTTCAGCCTAATATGGTTCTCAATCAGAGGCAGCTGTCAATCGTTGTCCCTGATTGAGAATCATATATAGGTGGCTTGTTTTGTGTTGGGGATTTGTGGGTGGTTGTTTTCTGTGTCAGTGTTTGTGCCACACGGGACTGTGACGGTTAGTACGTTTGTTGTTTTGTATTTTGTCTAGTTTTCTTGTTATTAAATCATGGTAAACTTACCACGCTGTACATTGGTCCTCCGATCCTTCTCGCCTCTCCTCGTCTGAGGAGGAGGAAGAGCTAGACTGCCGTTACACCATGTTGGAATCGTGTATTTTTACCTTGGCTGTGAGTGTCTTGTTTTCTCTTTGGAGCTTGAGAATTTTGCTCTGGCTGAACTCCAAACTCCCCCTCAGCCCTACCTGCTCCTCACACAACTTTTCCACTGTTGCATGGATTCCAGCCAGAGCACTAGCCTCTACCTCAATGGTAAGTAAATTGTCAGTGTCTGTAGATTAATCTGTTTTAATTTTTTTTGTTGGGTTAAAGTTATTTTGTGAGGTGGTCGGATCTTTCCACGAAGGAGTATGTTGTTCCTCCATAGCGTAAAGCTGTTGGTACTCGTCAATTTCCCTCAGGATCTGCTTGGTATCCAGATTGGCTCTATACTGCAACCAGATGTTTTACGAAAAGATAACAATGAGTCTTTCCCACGACGACGACAGGTGTCTGTAGTACAGCTAGCCCTCACGGAATCCACGCAACAACAAAAAAAAAGAACACAAACTTGCAGTCCCAGCCGTAAAGGCTAACCGCGTCGTGGAATCCTTAGTAACAAAACTTTCGTTCGGATTAAAATCGATTTCATGAAAAAGTTTTAATGTAAACAACAAACCGAGTGTAGACAGTACAGTGTCCTGTTGCGCGCTCTGATGACGTCTCTCTCTCGTAACGTAGCCCTGTTTTGGTCTGTTTGTTTGTCAATTACGGTGTGCAGGGTGAATACGTGGTCTGTCGTATGGTCATTTAGTAAAAAGCCAATTTGACAAATGTCTCTCTCCCCATACCTGCCCTCTAAATACCTCTGCCCTCTAAATACACCTCTGCTGTCTTCAACCAGGATCTCAGCAATCACTGCCTCATTGCCTGCATGCGTACTGGGTCCGCGGTCAAACGACCACCCCTCATCACTTTCAAACGCTCCCTAAAACACTTCAGCGAGCAGGCCTTTCTAATCGACCTGGCCCAGGTATCCTGGAAGGATATTGACCTCATCCCGTCAGTAGAGAATGCCTGGTTGCTCTTCAACAGTGCTTTCTTCTCCATCTTAAATAAGCATGCCCCATTCAAAAAATGTAGAACTAAGAACAGATATAGCCCTTGGTTCACCCCAGACTTGACTGCCCTTGACCAGCACAAAAACATCCTGTGGCGTTCTGCATTAGCATTGAATAGCCCCCGCGATATGCAACTTTTCAGGGAAGTCAGGAAGCAATATACTCAGTCAGTTAGGAAAGCTAAGGCTAGCTTTTCAAACAGAAATGTACTTCCCGTAGCACTAATTCCAAAAAGTTCTGGGACACTGTAAAGTCCATGGAGAATAAGAGCACCTCCTCCCAGATGCCCACTGCACTGAGGATAGGAAACACTGTCACCACCGATAAATCTACGATAATCGATAATTTCAATAAGCATTTTTCCACGGCTGGCCATGCTTTCCATCTGGCTACCCCTACCCTGGCCAACATCTCAGCACCCCCTGCAGCAACTTGCCCAACCCCCCACCCCCGCTTCTCCTTCACCCAAATCCAGATAGCTGATGTTCTGAAAGAACTGCAAAATCTGGAACCCTACAAATCAGCTGGGCTAGACAATCTGGACCCTCTCTTTCTAAAATGATCTGCCGAAATTGTTGCAACCCCTATTACTAGCCTATTCAACCTCTAATTCGTATCTTCTGAGATCCCCAAAGATTGGAATGCTGCCGCCGTCATCCCCCTTCTTCAAAAGGGGGGGACACTCTTGACCCAAACTGTTATAGACCTATATCCATCCTGCCCTGCCTTTCTAAAATCTTCAAAAGCTCAAGTTAATAAACAGATCACCGACCATTTCGAATCCCACCGTACCTTCTCCACTATGCAATCTGGTTTCCAACCTGGTCATGGGTGCACCTCAGCCACGCTCAAGGTCCGAAACGATATCATAACCGCCATAGATAAAAGACAGTACTGTGCAGCCGTATTCATTGACCTGGCCAAGGCTTTCGACTCTGTCAATCACCACATCCTCATCGGCAGACTCGACAGCCTTGGTTTCTCAAATGATTGCCTCGCCTGGTTCACCAACTACTTCTCAGAGAGTTCAGTGTGTCAAATTGGAGGGCCTGTTGTCCAGACCTCTGGCAGTCTCTATGGGGGTGCCACAAGGCTCAATTCTCGGGCCGACTCTTTTCTCTGTATATATCAATGATGTCGCTCTTGCTGCTGGTGATTCTCTGATCCACATCTACGCAGACAACACCATTCTGTATACATCTGGCCCTTCTTTGGACACTGTGCAAACAAACCTCCAAACGAGCTTCAACGCCATACAACACTCCTTCCGTGGCCTCCAACTGCTTTTAAATGCTAGTAAACTAAAAGCATGCTCGTCAACGATTGCTGCCCGCACCCTCCAACCCGACTAGCATCACTACTCTGGATGGTTCTGACCTAGAATATGTGGGCAACTACAAATACCTAGGTGTCTGGTTAGACTGTAAACTCTCCTTCCAGACACACATTAAGCATCTCCAATCCAAAATTAAATCTATAATTGGCTTCCTATTTCGCACCAAAGCCTCCTTCACTCATGCTGCCAAACTTAACCTCGTAAAACTGACTATCCTACCGATCCTTGACTTCGGCGATGTCATTTACAAAATAGCCCCCAACACTCTACTCAGTAAACTGGATGTAGTCTATCACAGTGCCATCCGTTTTATCACCAAAGACCCATATACTACCCACCACTGCGTCCTGTATGCTCTTGTTGGCTGGCCCTCACTACATATCCATCGCCAAACTCACTTGCTCCAGGTCTATAAGTCTTTGCTAGGTAAAGCCCCGCCTTATCTCAGTTCACTGGTCACCATAGCAACACCCACCTGTAGCATGCGCTCGAGCAGGTAAATTGCACTGGTCATCCCCAAAGCCAACACGTCCTTTGGCTGCCTATCCTTCCAGCTCTGCTGCCAATGACTGGAACGAATTGCAAAAATCTCTGAAGCTGGAGTCTTATATCTCCCTCTCGAACTTTAAGCATCACTGTCTGAGCAGCTTACCGATCACTGTACCTGTAGACAGCCAATATGTAAATAGCACACCCGACTACCTCATCCCCACATTATTACTTACCCTCTTGCTCTTTTTCACCCCAGTATCTCTACTTGCACATCATCATCTGCACATCTACAGTTGAAGTCAGAAGTTTACATACACTTAGGTTGGAGTCATTAAAACTCGTTTTCAACCACTCCACAAATTTCTTGTTAACAAACTATAGTTTTGGCAAGTCGGTTAGGACATCTACTTTGTGCATGACACAAGTCATTTTTCCAACAATTGTTTACAGACAGATTATTTCACTTATAATTCACTGTATCACAATTCCAGTGGGTCAGAAGTTCACATACACTAAGTTGACTGTGCCTTTATACAGCTTGGAAAATTCCAGAAAATTATGTAATGGCTTTAGAAGCTTCTGATAGGCTAATTGACATCATTTGAGTCAATTGCAGGTGTACCTGTGGATCTATTTCAAGGCCTACCTTCAAACTCAGTGCCTCTTTGCTTGACATCATGGGAAAATCAAAAGAAATCAGCCAAGACATCAGAAAAAAATTGTAGAAGTCTGGTTCATCCTTGGGAGCAATTTCCAAATGCCTGAAGGTACCACGTCCATCTGTACAAACAATAGTATGCAAATATAAACACCATGGGACCACGCAGCCTTCATACCACTTGTTACGATTCCAATGGTGAATGAAGGAGTCAGGCGCAGAGAGCAGGGTAGTTTCGAGCAAGTGGATATATATTTTAATATTCCAAAATAGAATATAAAACGAGACGGCAACGCCATACAACAAAAGGGCGCGTCAAATCCAGTCCACAATAAACAAGGACAAAATCCACAACAATACAAACACCACAAACAGAATAACAAGCCCGCACAAAAGCCAGCGGGCCTACTGCCCTTAAATAGCCTACCCACAAAACTAAACTCAAAACAGGTGCACCCAATCAGTCCAAACTAACAGAAACAAAAAGAAGAGAATCGATGGCAGCTAGTAGGCCGGTGACGACAACCGCCGAGCGCCGCCCGAAAAGGAAGAGGCACCATCTTCGGCGGGATTCGTGACAGTACCCCCCCTCTGACGCGCGGCTCCCGCAGCGCGCCGACCCCGGCCTCGAGGACGACCCGGAGGGCGAGGCGCAGGGCAATCCGGGTGGCGGCGGTGGAAATCAACCAAGAGGGAAGGATCTAAAATGTCCCTCCCCGGTACCCAGCACCTCTCCTCCGGACCGTACCCCTCCCAGTCAACGAGGTACTGCAGGCCCCTCACCCGGCGTCTCGAGTCCAGAATAGCTCATACTGTGTACGCCGGGGACCCCTCGATGTCCAGAGGGGGCGGAGGGACCTCCGGTACCTCACCTTCCTGAAGGGGACCAGCTACCACCGGCCTGAGGAGAGACACATGAAACGAGGGGTTAATACGATAGTAAGAAGGGAGTTGCAATCTATAACACACCTCGTTTATCCTCCTCAGGACTTTAAATGGCCCCACACACTGCGGCCCCAGCTTCCGGCAGGGCAGGCGGAGGGGCAGGTTTCGGGTCGAGAGCCAGACCCTGTCCCCTGGTGCGAACACAGGGGCCTCACTGCGGTGGCGGTCAGCGCTCTTCTTCTGCCGTTCACTGGCCTGCCTGAGAGAGTCCTGGACTGCCCGCCAGGTCTCCCTAGAGCGCTGTACCCACTCCTCCACCGCAGGAGCTTCGGTCTGGCTCTGATGCCACGGAGCCAGGACCGGCTGGTACCCCAGTACGCATTCAAATGGCGACATGTTGGTTGAGGAGTGGCGGAGTGAGTTCTGGGCCAACACTGCCCACGGGACGTACCTCACCCATTCTCCTGGCCGGTCCTGGCAATACGACCTCAGAAACCTACCCACTTCCTGGTTCACTCTTTCCACCTGCCCATTACTTTCGGGGTGATACCCAGAGGTAAGGCTGACCGAGACCCCCAGACGCTCCATAAACGCCCTCCACACCCGGGACGTGAACTGGGGACCTCGATCAGATACGATGTCCTCCGGCACCCCGTAATGCCGGAAGACGTGGGTAAATAGAGCCTCCGCAGTCTGTAGGGCCGTAGGGAGACCAGGCAATGGAAGGAGACGACAGGACTTAGAAAACCGATCCACAACGACCAGAACGGTAGTGTTCCCCTGAGATGAGGGAAGATCAGTCAGAAAATCTACCGATAGATGGGACCATGGCCGTTGTGGAACCGGGAGGGGTTGTAACTCCGGGCAGCCGAGCGGAAATGGAGGAGAACTCGCCTCCCTGCGGACCTGGCATCCTTTCACTCCCTCCTCTACATTTTCCTCTTCTGTCTCTGCTGCTAAAGCCACTTTCTACCACTCTAAATTCCAAGCATCTGCCTCTAACCCTAGGAAGCTCTTTGCCACCTTCTCCTCCCTCCTGAATCTCCCCCCCCCCCCCCCCCTCCTCCCTCTCTGCGGATGACTTCGTCAACCATTTTGAAAAGAAGGTCGACGACATCCGATCCTCGTTTGCTAAGTCAAACGACACCGCTGGTTCTGCTCACACTGCCCTACCCTGTGCTTTGACCTCTTTCTCCCCTCTCTCTCCAGATGAAATCTCGCGTCTTGTGACGGCCGGCCGCCCAACAACCTGCCCGCTTGACCCTATCCCCTCCTCTCTTCTCCAGACCATTTCCGGAGACCTTCTCCCTTACCTCACCTCGCTCATCAACACATCCTTGACCGCTGGCTACGTCCCTTCCGTCTTCAAGAGAGCGAGAGTTGCACCCCTTCTGAAAAAACCTACACTCGATCCCTCCGATGTCAACAACTACAGACCAGTATCCCTTCTTTCTTTTCTCTCCAAAACTCTTGAACGTGCCGTCCTTGGCCAGCTCTCCTGCTATCTCTCTCAGAATGACCTTCTTGATCCAAATCAGTCAGGTTTCAAGACTAGTCATTCAACTGAGACTGCTCTTCTCTGTGTCACGGAGGCGCTCCGCACTGCTAAAGCTAACTCTCTCTCCTCTGCTCTCATCCTTCTAGACCTATCGGCTGCCTTTGATACTGTGAACCATCAGATCCTCCTCTCCACCCTCTCCGAGTTGGGCATCTCCGGCGCGGCCCACGCTTGGATTGCGTCCTACCTGACAGGTCGCTCCTACCAGGTGGCGTGGCGAGAATCTGTCTCCGCACCACGTGCTCTCACCACTGGTGTCCCCCAGGGCTCTGTTCTAGGCCCTCTCCTATTCTCGCTATACACCAAGTCACTTGGCTCTGTCATATCCTCACATGGTCTCTCCTATCATTGCTATGCAGACGACACACAATTAATCTTCTCCTTTCCCCCTTCTGATAACCAGGTGGCGAATCGCATCTCTGCATGTCTGGCAGACATATCAGTGTGGATGACGGATCACCACCTCAAGCTGAACCTCGGCAAGACGGAGCTGCTCTTCCTCCCGGGGAAGGACTGCCCACTCCATGATCTCGCCATCACGGTTGACAACTCCATTGTGTCCTCCTCCCAGAGTGCTAAGAACCTTGGCGTGATCCTGGACAACACCCTGTCGTTCTCAACTAACATCAAGGCGGTGGCCCGTTCCTGTAGGTTCATGCTCTACAACATTCGCAGAGTACGACCCTGCCTCACACAGGAAGCGGCGCAGGTCCTAATCCAGGCACTTGTCATCTCCCGTCTGGATTACTGCAACTCGCTGTTGGCTGGGCTCCCTGCCTGTGCCATTAAACCCCTACAACTCATCCAGAACGCCGCAGCCCGTCTGGTGTTCAACCTTCCCAAGTTCTCTCACGTCACCCCGCTCCTCCGCTCTCTCCACTGGCTTCCAGTTGAAGCTCGCATCCGCTACAAGACCATGGTGCTTGCCTACGGAGCTGTGAGGGGAACGGCACCTCCGTACCTTCAGGCTCTGATCAGGCCCTACACCCAAACAAGGGCACTGCGTTCATCCACCTCTGGCCTGCTCGCCTCCCTACCTCTGAGGAAGTACAGTTCCCGCTCAGCCCAGTCAAAACTGTTCGCTGCTCTGGCACCCCAATGGTGGAACAAACTCCCTCACGACGCCAGGTCAGCGGAGTCAATCACCACCTTCCGGAGACACCTGAAACCCCACCTCTTTAAGGAATACCTAGGATAGGATAAAGTAATCCTTCTAACCCCCCCCCCCCCCCTTAAAAGATTTAGATGCACTATTGTAAAGTGGTTGTTCCACTGGATATCATAAGGTGAATGCACCAATTTGTAAGTCGCTCTGGATAAGAGCGTCTGCTAAATGACTTAAATGTAAATGTAACTTCCCTCTCGGCAGGTGCCTAGGAGCCTTACTCTGTGCGCATACCGAGCAGGAGGAGACATAGAGTCTCACGTCCTTAGCCAAGGTGGGCCACCAGTATTTCCCCCTAAGACCACGCACTCTCCTCTCAATCCCCGGATGACCCGAAGAAGGTAGTGTGTGAGCCCACCGAATCAATCGATCACGGACACCAAGCGGTACGTACCTAAGGCCAGTCGGACACTGGGAAGGCGCAGGTTCTACCCTCAACGCCCGCTCGATGTCCGCGTCCACCTCCCATACCACCGGGGCCACCAGACAAGAGGCTGGAAGGATGGGAGTCGGATCGATGGGCCGGTCATCCGTGTCATAGAGACGGGACAGCGCGTCGGCCCTAGTGTTGAGGGAACCTGGTCGATAAGAGATCGTGAATCTAAAGCGTGTAAAGAACATGGCCCACCTAGCCTGACACGGATTTAGTCTCTTCGCCGCTCGGATATACTCCAGATTGCGGTGGTCAGTCCAGATGAGGAAAGGGTATTTAGCCCCCTCAAGCCAGTGTCTCCACACCTTCAGGGCTTTTACCATAGCTAGTAACTCCCGGTCCCCCACATCATAGTTCCGCTCCGCCGGACCCAGCTTCTTAGAAAAGAAAGCACAGGGACGGAGCTTCGGTGGCGTGCCCGAGCGCTGTGATAGCACGGCTCCAACACCAGCCTCGGACGCATCCACCTCCACTATGAACGCTAACGAAGGGTCCGGATGCGCCAACACGGGAGCCTCAGTAAACCGTGCCTTCAACTGGTTGAAGGCTCCATCTGCCTCGGCCGACCACCGTAGATGCACCGGCCCCCCCTTCAGCAGTGAGGTAATGGGCGCCGCCACTTGGCCAAAACCCCGGATAAACCTCCGGTAGTAATTGGCAAACCCTAAAAACCACTGCACCTCCTTTACCGTGGTCGGAGTCGGCCAATTACGCACGGCGTTAACGCGGTCACACTCCATCACCACCCCCGAGGTGGAAATGCGATAACCCAGGAAGGAAACGGCTGGTTTGGAGAACACATATTTCTCAGCCTTGACGTATAGGTCATGCTCCAGCAGTCGCCCAAGCACCCTGCGCACCAGGGAGACATGCGCGGCGCGTGTGGCAGAATAGATCAAGATGTCATCAATATAGACTACCACACCCTGCCCCTGCATGTCCCTGAGAATCTCATCTACAAAGGACTGGAAAACGGCTGGAGCATTCTTCAACCCATACGGCATGACGAGGTACTCATAGTGGCCTGATGTGGTACTAAATGCTGTTTTCCACTCGTCTCCTCCCCGAATACGCACCAGATTATACGCGCTCCCGAGGTCCAGTTTTGTGAAAAAACGCCGTGAAATGATTCCATCGCCGCAGCGATGAGAGGTAGCGGATAACTAAATCCCACTGTGATTGAATTTAGACCTCGATAATCAATGCACGGACGCAGTCCTCCCTCCTTTTTTCTCACAAAAAAGAAACTCGAGGAGGCGGGTGACATGGAGGGCCGAATGAACCCTTGTCTCAGAGCTTCCATGACATAGCCAACGTCTCCTCCTGTGACAATGGGTACACGTGACTCCTGGGAAGTGCAGCGTTCTCCTGGAGGTTTATCACGCAATCCCACCGTCGATGAGGTGGTAATTTGGTCGCTTTTTCCTTACTAAAAGCGATAGCCAAATCGGCATATTCTGGGGGAATGCGCACAGTGGAAACCTGGTCTGGACTCTCCACCGACGTGGCACCGATGGAAACTCCCACACACCTACCTGAACACTCATCTGACCACCCCTGAAGAGCTCCCTGTCTCCAGGAAATGAGAGGATTGTGAATGGCTAGCCAGGGAACCCCCAACACCACTGGAAACCCAGGTGAATCAATAAGGTAGAAACTGATCTGCTCCCTATGATCCCCCTGTGTTACCATGTCCAGCGGAATCGTGGCCTCCCTGACCAGCCCTGACCCTAACGGTCGGCTATCTAAGGAGTGCACGGGGAAAGGTGGGTCTATCTGCACTAGCGGAATACCCAACTTACGGGCGAGTCCGCGATCCATAAAACTCCCAGCTGCGCCTGAGTCGACCAGCGCCTTATGCTGAAGAGAGGGAAAAAACGCAGGGGAAAAAAAAAAAAAAACGTGACCAACAGGGAGCTCTGGGTGAGTCTTGTGCCTACTCACCTGGGGTGGCCGAGGAGTATTCCGCCTGCCATCTCGACTCCCAGAGGGACTCCTCCAGCACCGGTCCAAAGTGTGTCCTCTCCGGCCACAGTAGGTGCAAGAGGAGCCACCTCCTCCGGCCCCCCTAGATGCAGCTCCTCCCAACTCCATCGGAGTTGGAGCGGGAGGGCTGGGAGGTGGAATTGACAGGACCCCCTCTGAACGCCCGCGGGCAGCTAGCAGGTTATCCAGTCGGATCGACATGTCTATCAGTTCATCGAGGGAGAGTGTGGTGTCCCTACAAGCTAGCTCCCGACGGACGTCCTCCCTGAGGCTGCAACGGTAATGGTCTATTAAGGCCCTGTCATTCCACCCCGCACCAGCAGCCAAAGTCCGGAACTCCAACGCGAAGTCTTGCGCACTCCTCGTCTCCTGTCTGAGGTGGAACAGTCGCTCACCCACCGCACGGCCCTCCTGAGGGTGGTCAAATACGGCACGAAAGCGGCGGGTGAACTCTGGGTAGTGGTCCGGAACCGAGTCTGGGCCGTTCCAGACCGCGTTGGCCCATTCCAGGGCTCTACCCGTCAGACAGGAGATGAGGAGGCTAACACTCTCCTCTCCCGAGGGAGTCGGATGAACGGTAGCCAAGTAGAGCTCCAACTGGAGCAAAAACCCCTGGCACCCAGCCACCGCGCCTTCGTACTTCCTCGAGAGCGCGAGACGCAATGCGCCGGAACCAGACGCTGACGTGGATGGAGTAGGTTGCGACATCTGTGAAGGAGCTGGGGTAGACGTCGGGAAACCACTCCTCTCCCATCGCTCCATCCTCTCCATCATCATGTCCATCGCCGAACCAATCCTATGGAGAACGGCGGTGTGATGGAGGACACGCTCCTCCATCGATGGAAGAGGGGTGGTCGCTGCTTCTGCTGACTCCATGGTTGGTGCGGGCTTCTGTTACGATTCCAATGGTGAATGAAGGAGTCAGGCGCAGAGAGCAGGGTAGTTTCGAGCAAGTGGATATATATTTTAATATTCCAAAATAGAATATAAAACGAGACGGCAACGCCATACAACAAAAGGGTGCGTCAAATTCAGTCCACAATAAACAAGGACAAAATCCACAACAATACAAACACCACAAACAGAATAACAAGCCCGCACAAAAGCCAGCGGGCCTACTGCCCTTAAATAGCCTACCCACAAAACTAAACTCAAAACAGGTGCACCCAATCAGTCCAAACTAACAGAAACAAAAAGAAGAGAATCGATGGCAGCTAGTAGGCCGGTGACGACGACCGCCGAGCGCCGCCCGAACAGGAAGAGGCACCATCTTCGGCGGGATTCGTGACACCACTCAGGAAGGAGACGCGTTCTGTCTCCTAGAGATGAACGTACTTTGTTGCGAAACGTGCAAATCAATCCCAGAACAACCGCAAAGGACCTTGTGAGGATGCTGGAGGAAACAGGTACAAAAGTATCTATATCCACAGTAAAACGAGTCCTATATCGACATAACCTGAAAGGCCGCTCAGCAAGGAAGATGCCACTGCTCCAAAACCGCCATAAAAAAAGCCAGACTACGGTTTGCAACTGCACATGGGGACAAAGATCGTACTTTTTGGAGAAATGTCCTCTGGTCTGATGAAACAAAAATAGAACTGTTTGGTCATAATGACCATCGTTATGTTTGGAGGAAAAAGGGGGATGCTTGCAAGCCGAAGAACACCATCCCAACCGTGAAGCACGGGGGTGGCTGCAGCATGTTGTGGGGGTGCTTTGCTGCACGAGGGACTGGTGCACTTCACAAAATAGATGCCATCATGAGGTAGGAAAATGATGTGGATATATTGAAGCAACATCTCAAGACATCAGTCAGGAAGTTAAAGCTTGGTCGCAAATGGGTCTTCCAAATGGACAATGACCCCAAGCATACTTCCAAAGTTGTGGCAAAATGGCTTAAGGACAACAAAGGCAAGGTATTGGAGTGGCCATCATAAAGCCCTGACATCAATCCTATAGAAAATTTGTGGGCAGAACTGAAAAAGCGTGTGCGAGCAAGGAGGCCTACAAAACTGACTCAGTTACACCAGCTCTGTCAGGAGGAATGGGCCAAAATTCACCCAACTTATTGTGGGAAGCTTGTGGAAGGTTACCTGAAACGTTTGACCCAAGATAAACAATTTAGAGGCAATGCTACCAAATACTAATTGAGTGTATGTAAACATCTGACCCACTGGGAATGTGATGAAAGAAATAAAAGCTGAAATAAATCATTCTCTCCTACTATTCTGACATTTCACATTCTTAAAATAAAGTGGTGATCCTAACTGACCTAAGACAGGGAATTTTTAATAGGATTAAATGTCAGGAATTGTGAAAAACTGAGTTTAAATGTACTTGGCTAAGGTGTATGTAAACTTCCGACTTCAACTCTATCACTCCAGTATTAATGCTAAATTGTAATTATTTTCGCCTCTAGGGTCTATTTATTGCCTACCTCTCTACTCTTCTGCATTTGCACACACTGTACATAGATTTTTCTGTTTTTATTTTATTTTGTGTTATTGACTGTACGTTTGTTTATGTGTAACTCTGTGTTGTTGTTTGTGCTTTGTTTTATCTTTATCTTGGCCAGGTTGCAGTTGTAAATGAGAACTTGTGCTCAGCTGGCCTACCTGGTTAAATAAAGGTGAAATAAAATACATTTAAGAAAACACAGGATCTTTATTGTTCAACAGGTGAGCCCCTCTCTCTACCAGATGAGAAAGAAGACCGGATCTTTATTGTTCAACAGGTGAGCCCCTCTCTCTACCAGATGAGAAAGAGGACAGGATCTTTATCGTTCAACAGGTGAGCCCCTCTCTCTACCAGATGAGAAAGAAGACCGGATCTTTATTGTTCAACAGGTGAGCCCCTCTCTCTACCAGATGAGAAAGAAGACAGGATCTTTATTGTTCAACAGGTGAGGCCCCTCTCTCTACCAGATGAGAAAGAGGACAGGATCTTTATTGTTCAACAGGTGAGCCCCTCTCTCTACCAGATGAGAAAGAGGACAGGATCTTTATTGTTCAACAGGTGAGGCCCCTCTCTCTACCAGATGAGAAAGAAGACCGGATCTTTATTGTTCAACAGGTGAGCCCCTCTCTCTACCAGATGAGAAAGAAGACAGGATCTTTATTGTTCAACAGGTGAGCCCCTCTCCCTACCAGATGAGAAAGAAGACAGGATATTTATTGTTCAACAGGTGAGCCCCTCTCCCTACCAGATGAGAAAGAAGACCGGATCTTTATTGTTCAACAGGTGAGCCCCTCTCTCTACCAGATGAGAAAGAAGACAGGATCTTTATTGTTCAACAGGTGAGCCCCTCTCCCTACCAGATGAGAAAGAAGACAGGATATTTATTGTTCAACAGGTGAGCCCCTCTCCCTACCAGATGAGAAAGAAGACCGGATCTTTATTGTTCAACAGGTGAGCCCCTCTCTCTACCAGATGAGAAAGAAGACAGGATCTTTATTGTTCAACAGGTGAGCCCCTCTCTCTACCAGATGAGATAGAAGACAGGATCTTTATTGTTCAACAGGTGAGCCCCTCTCCCTACCAGATGAGAAAGAAGACAGGATCTTTATTGTTCAACAGGTGAGCCCTTCTCTCTACCAGATGAGAAAGAGGACAGGATCTTTATTGTTCAACAGGTGAGCCCCTCTCTCTACCAGATGAGAAAGAAGGTCTTGTGCTGTATGTCATCACCCAGCATTGATGCTCCGCACTGCTCACTCTCAGCACCCTTACAAAAAAAGACTGCAGTTATAGTGTAGTACACAGCAGTTATTCAGCAATTACTGCGTCCAAAAATACCACAGTCGACTGCAGTTACTGCACTTTTACTGCAGTTTCAAAACTGAAATCTCTTATTGTTAGAGCAGCAACTCTGCTTTATGTATGGCTTCACCTTTCAGTAAACACTGTGTGAAACAAGGAGACGGAGGGTGGCAGGGAGAGAGAGGGTCTGTCTGATAACCACTATGTTCAAACAAATTGTAAAAATTTAACAATCTTTCCCTTACGAATAAAAGATTACGGTCAGTGCGTAGTATAACTGCAGTACACCATAAATACTGCGTCCAAAATAACACTGTTTTTTTTACTGCAGTACTTTTGCAGTGTAACTGCAGTTACAATGCAGTATAACTGCAGTTATTCTGCAATTACTGCGTCCAAAATACCACAGTCGACTGCAGATTCTGCACTTTTATAAACTACAATCTTTTTTGTCAGGGTTAAATGATAAAATAACAATGATTTCCATTAACGTATTAATCTAATGCATGTTTACATGCCCCTTATTTCATAGCGCTCATCTGCCGCCACCTGGTGGATATTTAACGCAGTTAATCGTGCATTTCTGCGTCGTGCTGAACTGGGAAAACGCTAATCTGTCACTTCCGGTTCGTCTTCATCGAAAGAAATGGCGGACATGGACGAACTGTTCGGGAGTGATGGGGACAGTGACAACGAACAAAGAGGTGAAGTTAGCCATCAAAATGCTGTTCAGAAAAGTTAGTTAAACACGTCTAAAGTTACGCTAGATGAATAGCTTTATGCAGGTTACAGCTAGTAAGCTAGCTAATGTGATCTAGCTAAGGCCGGTTGGCTGATGCTAGCGAAGCTAACGTTAAGTAGCTAACAAGATAGCTAACGTTAGTAAAGAGGACCTTTGAGAATATCCATCAACAACCTAACTAGAACCAAAATAGCCAGACATACTTGGTCTAGCACATTACGTTAGCTAGCTAACCAACCAAGCTATCCCATAGGGCGTGCGCGGCGTAGCTACGTAGTATTTGTGTTTATTTCACATGCATGTACATTTTCCCTCAGCTGAAAGCTAACATGACAGTGTGTGTGTGTGCAGTGGTCTCGGCAGTGGCGTCTGGCTCTGGTTCAGGTTCTGAATCTGAGCCGGAGATGCCTCGGTCCCGTTCCCATAGTAACGTCTCCGGCAGCGACAGCGGGAGAGACGATGATGGACAAGACGGGGGAAAGCCCAACACCAAGGTGAGGTCCAGTTGTTTCAGTACATACACACACAGGAAACACTCTTAGCCTCAATAATGACATGGTATACTCTATGAACCAGGAGCTGTTTGGGGATGACAGTGAAGAGGAACGCCATAGCCGACACAGCGACAACCAATCA
>NW_024058161.1:0-45000 GCF_016432855.1 Salvelinus namaycush
CCCTCTCCCACCCTCCTCTCTTCTCCTCTTCTCCCTCTCCGCCCTCTTCTCCCCTCTCTTCTAACCCTCCTCTCTTCCCCTCCCCCCCTCCTCTCCTCTTCTCCACCTCTACCCTTCTTCTCCCCCTCTTCTCCTCTTTCCCTCTCTCTTCTCCCCATCTCATCTCCTCTTTCCCCATCTCTTCTCCTCTCCTCTCTTCTCCTCTTCTCCACCTCTACTCTTCTCTTCTATCCTCTTCTCCTCTTTCCCCGCTCTCTTCTCCTCTTTCCCCCCTTCTTCTTTTCCTCTTCTCCTTCCCCTCTTCTGCTCCTCCCTTCTCCACCCCGCTCTCCTCTCATCTACACTCCTCCCCTCTCCAGCTCCTCCTCTCTTCTCCTCTTCTCCCTCTCCTCCCCTCTTCTCCCCCTCTCTTCTACACCCTCCTCTCTTCCCCTCCCCCCTCCTCTCCTCTTCTCCACTCTACCCTTCTTCTCCCCTCTTCTCCTCTTTCCCCTCTCTCTTCTCCCCATCTCATCTCCTCTTTCCCCATCTCTTCTCCTCTCCTCTCTTCTCCTCTTCTCCACCTCTACTCTTCTCTTCTATCCCTCTTCTCCTCTTTCCCCGCTCTCTTCTCCTCTTTCCCCCATCTCTTCTCCTCTCCTCTCCTCTCTTCTCCTCTTCTCCTTCCCCTCTCTCCCCATCTCTTCTCCTCTTTCCCCCCTCTCTTCAATTCTCCTCTTCTCCCCCCCTTTCTCTTATCCTCTCCCCCTCTCTCTTCTCCACCTCTCTTCTAATCTTCTCCCCTCCTTCCCCACTCTCTTCTCCTCTTTTGACACTCTATTCTCTTCTCCCACTCTCATTCTCCCTCCTCTTCTCTTCTCCCTCCACTCCTCTTCTCCCCCTCTCCTCCCCCTCTCCTCTTCCCCCTGTCCTCTCCTCTCCTCCTTTCACTTTTCTTCTCCCTCTCCACTTCTTTCTCCTCTTTTCCCCCTCTCTTCTCCTCTTCTGCCCCTCCCTTCTCCACCCCGCTCTCCTCTTCTCTACACTCCTCCCACTCTCCCAGCTCCCCCCTCTTTTCTCCTCTTCTCCCCCTCTCTTCTCCTCTCCCCCCCCCCTCTTCTCTTCCCCTCCCCCCTCTCCTCTCCATCTCTCTCCTCTTCTCCACCTCTACCCTTCTTCTCCCCCTCTCTTCTCCTCTTTCCCCCTCTCTTCTCCTCCCCTCTCTTCTCCTCTTCTCCCCTCTCTTCTCCTCTTTCCCCCATCTCTTCTCCTCTTCTCCTCTTCTACCTTCTTCTTTTCTCCCCCTCTCTTCTCCTCTTTCCCCCCTCTTCTCCCCCTCCTCTCCTCTCCTCTCTCTCTCTTCTCCTCTTCTTCCCCATCTCTTCTCCTCTTTTCTCCCCCTCATCTCTCTTCTCACCCTCTTGTCTTTACCCCCTCCCCTCTCAACATGGATCTAGTCCAATCAGACGTGTCTCACCTCAACATGGTCTAGTCCAATCAGACGTGTCTCACCTCAACATGTTCTAGTCCAATCAACGTGTCTCACCTCAACATGGATCTAGTCCAATCAGACGTGTCTCACCTCAACATGGATCTAGTCCAATCAGACGTGTCTCACCTCAACATGGATCTAGTCCAATCAGACGTGTCTCACCTCAACATGGATCTAGTCCAATCAGACGTGTCTCACCTCAACATGGATCTAGTCCAATCAGACGTGTCTCACCTCAACATGGCTCTAGTCCAAATAGACGTGTCTCACCTCAACGTGGCTCTAGTCCAAATAGACGTCTCACCTCAACATGGATCTAGTCCAATCAGACGTGTCTCACCTCAACATGGATCTAGTCCAATCAGACGTGTCTCACCTCAACATGGATCTAGTCCAATCAGACGTGTCTCACCGCAACATGGATCTAGTCCATCAGACGTGTCTCACCTCAACATGTATCTAGTCCATCAGACGTTCTCACCTCAACATGTATCTAGTCCAATCAGACGTGTCTCACCTCAACTGGATCTAGTCCAATCAGACGTGTTCACACTGATATTGATCTAATAGGCAACAGGGACTTTTTTAATGCAACAGAATAAACACTAAAAACACATTACATTTCAATAGGTTGCAATAACTTATCTCTGTACACTATTCTGATTAGATACTATTTAATGCTGAGTTTGGACACAGGTTTTTATAGGAACACTAAGGCACCTGGACCACATATTGAGATGTGCCTTTAGTTAAGTAAATCAGTTGTTACATGAGGTGACAGTTGTAGGACTGTTAACAAGTAGCTGAATTGTCAAAGACCGTAGCCTGAGGTCACCCAAAGAAAAGAATTCCAGAACTTTCTCTGTAAAGAATTACAAATCTACCACTTTCATATAAACCCCTTGATACACAGCAGAACATCTACACTGAATCCATCCACCAAACATCCTGATTTGTTTTAATGAACACTTTTTATGACACTAAAATAACCTTCAACTACAGTATACAGTGGGGCAAAAAAGTATTTAGTCAGCCACCAATTGTGCAAGTTCTCCCACTTAAAAAGATGAGAGAGGCCTGTAATTTTCATCATAGGTACACTTCAACTATGACAGACAAAATGAGAAAAAGATCCAGAAAATCACATTGTAGGATTTTTAATGAATTTATTTGCAATTATGGTGGAAAATAAGTATTTGGTCAATAACAAAAGTTTATCTCAATACTTTGTTATTACCCTTTGTTGGCAATGACAGAGGTCAAACGTTTCTGTAAGTCTTCACAAGGTTTTCACACACTGTTGCTGGTATTTTGGCCCATTCCTCCATGCAGATCTCCTCTAGAGCAGTGATGTTTTGGGGCTGTTGCTGGGACAACGGACTTTCAACTCCCTCCAAAGATTTTCTATGGGTTGAGATCTGGAGACTGGCTAGGCCACTCCAGGACATTGAAATGCTTCTTACGAAGCCACTCCTTCGTTGCCCGGGCAGTGTGGTTTGGGATCATTGTCATGCTGAAAGACCCAGCCATGTTTCATCTTCAATGCCCTTGCTGATGGTAGGCTTTGTTACTTTGGTCCCAGCTCTCTGCAGGTCATTCACTAGGTCCCCCCGTGTGGTTCTGGGATTTTTGCTCACCGTTCTTGTGATCATTTTGACCCCACGGGGTGAGATCTTGCGTGGAGCCCCAGATCAAGGGAGATTATCAGTGGTCTTGTATGTCTTCCATTTCCTAATAATTGCTCCCACAGTTGATTTCTTCAAACCAAGCTGCTTACCTATTGCAGATTCAGTCTTCCCAGCCTGGTGCAGGTCTACAATTTTGTTTCTGGTGTCCTTTGACAGCTTTTTGGTCTTGGCCATAGTGGAGTTTGGAGTGTGACTGTTTGAGGTTGTGGACAGGTGTCTTTTATACTGATAACAAGTTCAAACAGGTGCCATTAATACAGGTAACTGTAACGGCAGCCTAGCTCTTCCTCCTCCTCAGACGAGGAGAGGCGAGAAGGATCGGAGGACCAATGTGCAGCTCCAGACAGAGAGGCAGCTCCGGACTGTAGGGCAGCTCCGGACTAATGGCAGCTCCGGACTGAGGGGCAGCTCATGACTGGAGGGCGGCTCATGACTGGAGGGC
Organism: Salvelinus namaycush; assembly: GCF_016432855.1. Taxonomy (NCBI): domain Eukaryota; kingdom Metazoa; phylum Chordata; class Actinopteri; order Salmoniformes; family Salmonidae; genus Salvelinus; species Salvelinus namaycush. The sequence continues at coordinate 3,602 of NW_024058161.1, forward strand.
GGCTCATGACTGGAGGGCGGCTCATGACTGGAGGGCGCTCATGACTGGAGGGCGGCTCATGACTGGAGGGCGGCTCATGACTGGAAGGCGGCTCATGACTGGAAGGCGGCTCTGGCGGCTCCTGACTGGCTGGCGGCTCTGGCGGCTCCTGACTGGCTGGCGGCTCTGGCGGCTCCTGACTGGCTGGCGGCTCTGGCGGCTCCTGACTGGCTGGCGGCTCTGGGGGCTCCTGACTGGCTGGCGGCTCTGGCGGCTCCTGACTGGCTGGCGGCTCTGGCGGCTCCTGACTGGCTGGCGGCTCTGGCGGCTCCTGACTGGCTGGCGGCTCTGGCGGCTCCTGACTGGCTGGCGGCTCTGGCGGCTCCTGACTGGCTGGCGGCTCTGGCGGCTCCTGACTGGCTGGCGGCTCTGGCGGCTCCTGACTGACGGACGGCTCTAGCGGCTCCTGACTGACGGACGGCTCTAGCGGCTCGGGACAGACGGGCGGCTCTGACGGCTCGGGACAGACGGGCGGCTCTGACGGCTCGGGACAGACGGATGGCTCAGATGGCGCTGGGCAGACGGATGGCTCAGATGGCGCTGGGCAGGTAGGCAGTGCAGACGGCGCTGGGCAGGCAGGCAGTGCAGACGGCGCTGGGCAGACGGCGTTGGGCAGACGGCCGACTCTGACCTGCTGAGGCGTACAGTAGGCCTGGTGCGTGGTGCCGGAACTGGTGGTACCGGACTGGAAACACGCACCTCAAGGCTAGTGCGGGGAGCAGGAACAGGGCACACTGGACTCTTGAGGTGCACTATAGGCCTGGTACGTGGTGCCGGCACTGGTGGTACCGGGCTGAGGGCACGCACCTCAGGGCGAGTGCGGGGAGAAGGAACAGTGCGTACAGGGCTCTGGAGACGCACAGGAGGCTTGGTGCGTGGTGCCGGAACTGGAGGTACTGGGCTGGAGACACGCACCACAGAGAGAGTGCGTGGAGGAGGAACAGGGCTCTGGAGACGCACTGGAAGCCTGGTGCGTGGTGTAGACACTGGTGGTACTGGGCTGGGGTGGGAAAGTGGCGCCGGATATACCGGACCGTGCAGGCGTAATGGCTCCCTTGAGCACCGAGCCTGCCCAACCTTACCTGGTTGAATGCTCCCCGTAGCCCGACCAGTGCGGGGAGGTGGAATAACCCGCACTGGGCTGTGTTGGCGAACCGGGGACACCATGCGTAAGGCTGGTGCCATGTACACCGGCCCGAGGAGACAAACTGGAGGCCAGATATGTTGAGCCGGCTTCATGGCACTTGGCTCAATGCTCAATCTAGCCCGGCCAGTGCGGGGAGGTGGAATAACCCGCACCGGGCTACGCACACGTACAGGAGACACCGTGCGCTTTTCCGCATAACACGGTGTCTGCCCGTACTCCCGCTCTCCACGGTGAGCATGGGAAGTGGGCGCAGGTTTCCTACCTGACTTCGCCACACTACCCTTTAGCCCCCCAAACAAAATCAAATCTGATAACTAAAAAGTTATTTTCAAAACATGAACAAACATTGCTGCCTCCTCATACCACCGCTCCTGGGCTTTAGCTGCCTCCATCTCTTCCCGAGAGCGGCGATATTCTCCAATGTGAGCCCAGTGTCCTTTTCCCTCCAAAATTTCCTCCCATGTCCAGGAGTCCTGTGTAGTTGGCCGCTGCTGCTGCTGTCGCTGCCCGTAGCCACGCTGCTTGGTCCGAGTTTGGTGGGTGGTTCTGTAACGGCAGTCTAGCTCTTCCTCCTCCTCAGACGAGAGAGGCGAGAAGGATCGGAGGACCAATGTGCAGCGTGGTAAGTTTCCATAATTTAATAACATGAAACTAGACAAAGTACAAAACAACAAACGTACTAACCGTCACAGTCCCGTGTGGCACAAACACTGACACAGAAAACAACCACCCACAAATCCCCAACACAAAACAAGCCACCTATATATGATTCTCAATCAGGGACAACGATTGACAGCTGCCTCTGATTGAGAACCATATTAGGCTGAACACAGAAACAGACAAACTAGACACACAACATAGAATGCCCACCCAGCTCACGTCCTGACCAACACTAAAACAAGCACAACATATAAGAACTCTGGTCAGGACGTTACAGTAACGAGTGGAGGACAGAGGAGCCTCTTAAAGAAGAAGTTACAGGTCTGTGAGAGCCAGAAATCTTGCTTGTTTGTAGGTGACCAAATACTTATTTTCCACCATAATTTGCAAATAAATTCATAAAAAATCCTACAATGTGATTTTCTGGATTTTTTTTCTCATTTTGTCTGTCATAGTTGAAGTGTACCTATGATGAAAATTACAGGCCTCTCTCATCTTTTTAAGTGGGAGAACTTGCACAATTGGTGGCTGACTAAATACTTTTTTGCCCCACTGTATATGAAGGGATTATTGTCATTGTTACATTATATAGGCTACAGTAAGTTATATTCTTCCATTTTAAATAACAGGCTCTCCCACCATCTAGAATCATCAGGTCTGCTTGCAGATTAACAGAATGTCTTGGAAAGACAGACCTTTAGACCTCATAGGCCTGTCCAATACATTGTTGATTTTTATTATTTATACTTTCATTACAAGTTGGGATTTAAATTGATATACTCGCCATGATGTCTCAGTGAAAAATGTATAATATATATTTTGTATAAAACAATTTAGAAAACGTCACTCAAATCCTGTTAAAATGTATATAGAGATATTAGTCTCATGCTACAGTATATAAATTATATTCTTCCCTTTTAAACAGCCTAACAGGCTCTCCCACCATCTCTAATGATCTGGTCTGCTTGATGATGAACTAAATGTAGACCACAGCATGATTATTATATGACTACCACATCTCTGTACCCCCCACACACACAATCCATGTTTGGCAGATGCTCTTTTCATTTACAATTTAACCCTTAGCCTACCATTTCTGCGGCCGTGTGGCAATCTGTAACGTCCGATCAGTTTGACCTTTAAACGATGGAAAGATGAGACTCAGGAACACGATGATGTTCTCCGTTTTGCTCTACGACCCCATAAGCATCGTCTGAAGTCATACAGTCCATCTGCCAACTTCTGTCTGTAGTGTCAGAACCGTTTGGACTACACACTAACATGACCCCACTATGGAAAGGTGAGTCTCTCAGGAACACGTACAGGTTGTATTGATCTAGGACACACTAACATGACCCCACTATGGAAAGGTGAGTCTCTCAGGAACACGTACAGGTTGTATTGATCTAGGACACACTAACATGACCCCACTATGGAAAGGTGAGTCTCTCAGGAACACGTACAGGTTGTATTGATCTAGGACACACTAACATGACCCCACTATGGAAAGGTGAGTCTCTCAGGAACACGTACAGGTTGTATTGATCTAGGACACACTAACATGACCCCACTATGGAAAGGTGAGTCTCTCAGGAACACGTACAGGTTGTTTTGATCTAGGACGCCCACAAGCTTTACAAGACTCGTCTGAAGGTCTCCCGGTACCAGGTTAACACATTTATGGAAGTATATATGGAGATAGTTTAGTGTAGAAAATAAGGGGTGAAATACATGTAAAATATTAATATGAGTTTCCTGATCTTTCTTACATCTCCCAGATACAATAAATTATTTTCCCCAAAAATATAAAAATCCCAAGACTATTTGGCCCTAAACAGACATTACATGGTGACAGACTATCTGATAGAAAACTGGGGGAAAAATGTACAATATACAAATGAAGTGAGCCTTGCTATTGAGAAAGGATTGAAACAGGCAGAGAGAAGACTGGCTATGTGCCCACTGCCACAAAATGAGGTGGAAACTGAGCTGTACTTTCTAACCTCCTGCCAAATGTACAACGATATAAGAGACACATATTTCCCTCAGATTACAAGGACCCCAAAATAATTTGAAAACAAATGTAAGCAGCGTAGGCGAAGGGGGGGACAATGCAAATAGTCTGGGTAGCCATTTGATTAGATGTTCAGGAGTCTTATGGCTTGGGTGTAGAAGATGTTTAGAAGCCTCTTGGACCTAGACTTGGTGCTCCGGAACCGCTTGCCGTGCGGTAGAAGAGAGACAGTCTATGACTAGGGTGACTAGAGTCTTTGACCATTTTTATGGCCTTCCTCTGACACCGCCTGGAATAGAGGTCCTGGATGGCAGGAAGCTTGACCCAGTGATGTACTGGGTCATACACACTACCCTCTATAGTGTCATGCGGTCAGAGGTTGATCAGTTGCCATACCAGGCAGTAATGCAACCCGTCAGGATGCTCTCGATGGTGCAGCTGTAGAACCTTTTGAGGATCTGAGTACCCATGCCAAATCTTTTCAGTCTTTTTTTGTCGTGCCTTCTTCATGACTGTCTTCGTGTGTTTGGACCATGTTAGGATGTTGGTGATGTGGACACCAAGGAACTTGAAGCTCTCAACCTGCTCCACTACAGCCCCGTTGATGAGAATGGGGGCGTGCTCGGTCCTCCTTTTCCTGTCTTTCACAATCATCTCCTTTGTCTTGATCACGTTGAGGGAGAGATTGTTGTCCTGGCACCACACGGCCAGGTCTCTGACCTCCTCCCTATAGGCTGTCGCACTGTTGTCAGTGATCAGGCCTACCACTGTTGTGTCATCGGCAAACTTAATGATGGTGTTGGAGTCATGCCTCGGCGTGCAGTCATGAGTGAACAGGGAGTACAGGAGGGGACTGAGCACACAGCCCCCGTGTTGAGGATCAGCGTGGCGGATGTGTTGTTACCTAACCTTACCACCTGGTGGCGGCCCGTCAGAAAGTCCAGGATCAAGTTGCAGAGAGAGGTGTTCAGTCCCAGGGTCCTTAGCTTAGTGATGAGCTTTGAGGGCACTATGGTGTTGAACGCTGAACTGTAGTCAATGAATAGCATTCTCACAAAGGTGTTCCTTTTGTCCGGTGGGAAAGGACAGTGTGGAGTTCAATAGAGATTGCATCATCTGTGGATCTGTTGGGACGGTATGGAAATTGGAGTGGGTCTAGGGTTTCTGGGAAAATGGTGTTGATATGAGCCATGACCAGCCTTTCAAATCACTTCATGGCTACAGACGTGAGTACTACGGGTCAGTAGTCATTTAGGCAGGTTACCTTGGTGTTCTTGGACACAGGGACTATGGTGGTCTGATTGAAACATGTGGTGGATCTAATTTAATACATTTGCTTCTGTCTGTTTTTTAAATAATGAAATTCAAAGGTCAGGGTCAAGCTGAGCCGGACCAAGAGTGGAAGAGTGGAAAAGGTTACTGGTTGTGATGACATCACTGGTGAGAAGTCAGTTATGAAAAGATATTGAGTTGACTGCATGTTAGTCTGTCAGCCCCATCTCTGTTGACATCTCCCTCTCTCTCCATCTCCCCTCCCCTCTCTTCATATCCCCTCCCCTCCTCCTCTGTCCCATAGCCGCATTAAGTAGTTTGGGTGAGTAGAAATACAGCTAAACCTAGGGTATGGCTAAATGGGATGTGTATAAATACAGCTAATCCTAGGGTATGGCTAAATGGGGTGTGTAGAAATACAGCTAAACCTAGGGTATGGCTAAATGGGGTGTGTAGAAATACAGCTAAACCTAGGGTATGGCTAAATGGGATGTGTAGAAATACAGCTAAACCTAGGGTATGGCTAAATGGGGTGTGTATAAATACAGCTAAACCTAGGGTATGGTTAAATGGGATGTGTATAAATACAGCTAAACCTAGGGTATGACTAAATGGGGTGTGTAGAAATACAGCTAAACCTAGGGTATGGCTAAATGGGGTGTGTAGAAATACAGCTAAACCTAGGGTATGGCTAAATGGGATGTGTAGATATACAGCTAAACCTAGGGTATGGCTAAATGGGATGTGTAGAAATACAGCTAAACCTAGGGTATGGCTAAATGGGATGTGTAGAAATACAGCTAAACCTAGGGTATGGTTAAATGGGGTGTGTATAAATCCCCCCACCAGTTGAAGCTAATTTACTGTCCTATAAACTCTTAAATACTATTTGGAGAACAGCAAAAACTAACAAAAATGCCCCCAGACATTAACTATTTAACTGTACTAGAATGCTTAAAAGACTGCAAAATGTTTTATATCGGTTATCGGTATGGTTTCTTTTTGGCAAGGAAAATATTGGATATCTGTATCGGCCAAAATGTAATATCGGTGCATCCCTAATAATAAGGTTGGTAACAAGATGGAACATCGTTGTGGAAATCTGTTGCAGCTCAAGTCGACTACAAAATCCACAATGCAATGCTCTCTGTATGGGCTGGCTGGTAGCTAAACGTATCTACACACAATAATACCAAAGACAATATCAGCATGTGAAGTAGCTAACTAGCTGTTAAATCACCTAAACAAACTGCACTATTAATTTAGGAGTCTACAATCTCACCATATTCAACCTGCAGATCGATGTGTCTCACAGAGTGGAATCTAACATTCACAACTTCAGAAATAATTTTGCGGAGATGGGAAACGTTGCCCTTGCTACTTCAATAGGCGGCGCGGTGCATTCTGGGTGATTGTGGGACAAGGAGAGGCTTTCAAGGTTTGAACGGTCTATTGGGCTCTAGGTCAAAAACACAATATTAGCATGAATTTTGTCAAAAAGAAGTACAACATTACTGATATTTTCGGAGATGTGAGATAATTAACTTGCTATCTGTAGTATCGTATAGCTTTGGGATCGTGACAGTACGTACTTTTGATGAAAATAGGCAGTTTCTCGACATAAAGTACACTGACTTTGAGAAGGGATTGCGTGATGGTTAGTTTAGCAACCGCGTGACGCAGCATGACAACATGAACGTGATTGGTCGATAGTCTGCTGGGTGGGGTGTTATACAGGCACGCAGATCTTTAGAAATGGGAGAATCATTTGTACATTGAAAAACGTTGCCGACCCCCTGCTATAATGTATATGAAGTCACCCTTGTGGAGCGGTTCGTATTGTGTACTATTGTAACGGATGTGAAATGGCTAGCTAGTCGCTGGTGCGCGCTAATAGCGTTTCAATCGATTACGTCAGTCGCTTTGAGACCTTGAATTGAAGTAGTGGTTCCCCTTTTGTGGAGCGATGGGTAACGATGCTTCGTGGGTGTCAGTTGTTGATGTGTGCAGAGGGTCCCTGGTTCGCGCCCGTGTCGGGGCGAGGGGACGGTCTAAAGTTATACTGTTACACTATGACAGTGTCATTGTGTCAGTGTTCCTTATGATGTGTGCACCCAGCTCATTTTGTATTTGCCTGTCTGCATTATTCACCAGGGACAGGAAACATTCTGTGAATACTGAAGCATCAACAAGGTGGCTCTGATAATATTGAAATATTGTATAAATGAACGAGGCGGCTCGGAGAAATTGAAACATTTAGTATCAACAAGACAACTCTGAGAATATTCATATTGCAACATAGTAGTCAACACGGAGGCAGCAGGGCCAGTTTGTCTGTCTGATATTATTGTGTTGCCTACGCAGCATCTGGGTGCTCATTATATACTAAAACCAGCCCTACATCCACACTATAGATAAATAACTTAGCAATATTTAATGACGTTATGCAGCAATATTGATCTGTTCATCTTTTAATTCAGGAAGATGAACAAGCAACACTGATGGAGTGAGAGGTGGAAATGCATTATACCAGAGGTAGGTAGACTACAGGTAGGGATTAGGATGCAGACAGAGTAACACTGATGGAGTGAGAGGTGGAAATGCATTATACCAGAGGTAGGTAGACTACAGGTAGGGATTAGGATGCAGACAGAGGATGATGATGTAGACCTATAGGTAAGAAGTTAATGTTTGGCTCGCTACAGAAGCTCTATCAAACCACTGATACAGTACTGGACAACTAGGGGGGTGGCGTACAGCAGGTAATTACATTCATGTATTTTTCTCGGGGCGCCGCAGCACCCTCATAACGCCTACTTCCCTCAGCTATGCTCTGTCCCCTCATCTCTCTCTCCTCTGCCCTCCCCACCCCCTACTCCCCTCGGCTATGCTCTGTCCCCTCCCCTCCTATCTCTCTCCTCTGCCCTCCCCACCCCCTACTTCCCTCGGCTATGCTCTGTCCCCTCCCCTCCTCTCTCTCGTTCTCTCTCTCTTCCTGCCATGTAGCATCAGGCCTGTTGCGCTTGACTCAGGTCACAGACCTCTGGCATCGACACTCCCCCCTTCTCCTGCTCTAACATTAGACCAATATTAAATATTAAATATACTCTCATTAATTTACATAGAGACAGATACAATCAATCATTGACACACTGAATATACAACAGTCAGATGCATGACACCATCACAACTTAACTGACATTAGTGGCTGTCCCCAGATGGACAGTTAGGCTACAGTAAAGTACATTTACAGGTGATCACATCATTGTCCTGCTTTGAGACACATTTTTACTGTCTGCTTCCAGTTGTATGTTATTTTACTAGCCCTGCAAATGGTAATATATCTTACAATATCAAAACATATCTCAGTAACTGTCACAAGTGTATATCAACGTAACAGCCTCCTACCTGTGCTCCACAACAGGATGGTCAGTACCACTGCAGGTATCATATCTGTCTCTAACTGGGGCTCCGCTGAGCGAAACAAGTCTACTGTCATGAAGAGTCGACTGAAGAGTGGAAAATACTGCTAGGCTTTATGACTTCTATCTCATTACTTCCTTACTTATATGATGTGACACACTTTTAAGCAGACAAGATCAGTGGTTAAACCCACCAACCTACAGGAAACACTGACATTAGAAAACCCCCACAGGAAACTGCTCACATGGCAGCAACGTTTCACATAGCGTCTGCTATACTATCAACTCTAACTTTCTACTGCTTGAGCTCACCTTTTATAAAGGTGTACTGGACATCTTGAATAGGGTCTGGATGCCTTATATTGAAAACAGTACAACAAAAGGAGTCTGTATTGAAAAGATGCCCACTTCATGTTTTCAACAGCTGCTGGGTTGTTCAGTCCTGCCCTGGGGGTCTGCTGTCCTGTGGGTTGTCCCTCTGGCCTTGACCTAATATACCTGAAACCAATAATGAATGTTTCACTAAGACCCTAAAGCTGAGTGGGATGTGTTGGGTTTGGGCTCTGCAGGGCAGTGGACACATAGGGACAGGACAGGGAGACCCAGCTATATTGTGTGGATGTTAAAGAGCTCTACAGTACTACTAGGTCATATGAGATGAATTATATGGAGGATGTAATGTAGTGTATATTGTGTGGATGTTAAAGAGCTCTACAGTACTACTAGGTCATATGAGATGAATTATATGGAAGATGTAATGTAGTGTATATTGTGTAGATGTTAAAGAGCTCTACAGTACTACTAGGTCATATGAGATGAATTATATGGAAGATGTAATGTAGTGTATATTGTGTGGATGTTAAAGAGCTCTGCAGTACTACTAGGTCATATGAGATGAATTATATGGAGGATGTAATGTAGTGTATATTGTGTGGATGTTAAAGAGCTCTGCAGTACTACTAGGTCATATGAGATGAATTATATGGAGGATGTAGTGTAGTGTATATTGTGTGGATGTTAAAGAGCTCTGCAGTACTACTAGGTCATATGAGATGAATTATATGGAAGATGTAATGTAGTGTATATTGTGTGGATGTTAAAGATCTCTACAGTACTACTGTATTGTTGGTTTGCACATGATCATCTGATGATTTATCACTCCAGTGTTAATCTGCTAAATTGTAATTATTCGATTTATTGCCTACCTCCTCATGCCTTTTGCACACATTGTATATAGATTCTCTTTTTTTCTACCATGTTATTGACTTGTTTATTGTTTACTCCATGTGTAACTCTGTGTTGTTGTCTGTTCACACTGCTATGCTTTATCTTGGCCAGGTCGCAGTTGCAAATGAGAACTTGTTCTCAACTAGCCTACCTGGTTAAATAAAGGTGAAATAAATAAATAAAAAACTAGGTCATATGAGATGAATTATATGGAGGATGTAATGTAGTGTATATTGTGTGGATGTTAAAGAGCTCTACAGTACTACTAGGTCATATGAGATGAATTATATGGAGGATGTAATGTAGTGTATATTGTGTGGATGTTAAAGAGCTCTACAGTACTACTAGGTCATATGAGATTAATTATATGGAGGATGTAATGTAGTGTATATTGTGTGGATGTTAAAGAGCTCTACAGTACTACTAGGTCATATGAGATGAATTATATGGAGGATGTAATGTAGTGTATATTGTGTGGATGTTAAAGAGCTCTGCAGTACTACTAGGTCATATGAGATGAATTATATGGAGGATGTAATGTAGTGTATATTGTGTGGATGTTAAAGAGCTCTACAGTACTACTAGGTCATATGAGATGAATTATATGGAGGATGTAATGTAGTGTATATTGTGTGGATGTTAAAGAGCTCTACAGTACTACTAGGTCATATGAGATGAATTATATGGAGGATGTAATGTAGTGTATATTGTGTGGATGTTAAAGAGCTCTACAGTACTACTAGGTCATATGAGATGAATTATATGGAGGATGTAATGTAGTGTATATTGTGTGGATGTTAAAGAGCTCTACAGTACTACTAGGTCATATGAGATGAATTATATGGAGGATGTAATGTAGTGTATATTGTGTGGATGTTATAGAGCTCTGCAGTACTACTAGGTCATATGAGATGAATTATATGGAGGATGTAATGTAGTGTATATTGTGTGGATGTTAAAGAGCTCTACAGTACTACTAGGTCATATGAGATGAATTATATGGAGGATGTAATGTAGTGTATATTGTGTAGATGTTAAAGAGATCCACAGTACTACTAGGTCATATGAGATGAATTATATGGAGGATGTAATGTAGTGTATATTGTGTGGATGTTAAAGAGCTCTACAGTACTACTAGGTCATATGAGATGAATTATATGGAGGATGTAGTGTAGTGTATATTGTGTGGATGTTAAAGAGCTCTACAGTACTACTAGGTCATATGAGATGAATCGTGATGTTTCTGTGTTAATGTTTGTGTAGGTGTTTCCAATCCTTTCTCTTTGGATAAAAGCTAAAAAAAAAAATTAAAAAAAAGGTGGGAGAGTTGAGTTATGTACTAGACTGGTGGGGGTCGGGGAGAGAGTTGAGTTATGTACTAGACTGGTGGGGGTCAGGGAGAGAGTTGAGTTATATACTAGACTGGTGGGGTCAGGGAGAGAGATGAGTTATGTACTAGACTGGTGGGGTCAGGGAGAGAGATGAGTTATCTACTAGACTGGTGGGGGTCAGGGAGAGAGTTGAGTTATGTACTAGACTGGTGGGGGTTAGGGAGAGAGTTGAGTTATATACTAGACTGGTGGGGGTCAGGGAGAGAGTTGAGTTATGTAATAGACTGGTGGGGGTCAGGGAGAGAGTTGAGTTATATACTAGACTAGTGAGGGTCAGGGAGAGAGTTGAGTTATGTACTGGACTGGTGGGGGTCAGGGAGAGAGTTGAGTTATGTACTAGACTGGTGGGGTCAGGGAGAGAGTTGAGTTATGTACTAGACTGATGGGGGTCAGGGAGAGAGTTGAGTTATGTACTAGAATGGTGGGGGTCATGGAGAGAGTTGAGTTATGTACTAGACTGGTGGGGGTCAGGGAGAGAGTTGAGTTATGTACTAGACTGGTGGGGGTCAGGGAGAGAGTTGAGTTGTGTACTAGACTGGTGGGGGTCAGGGAGAGAGTTGAGTTATGTACTAGACTGGTGGGGGTCGGGGAGAGAGTTGAGTTATGTACTAGACTGGTGGAGATCTGGTGTCCAGGTGGCCCTGGCAGAAGCAGTGGGTTCTGGGTAAAATCACTGGGTAAAAAGCAATTTTTCAACCTATGTGTAGTGATAATTGTGTTGTTTGCTCTGTAACCTGGTAGTTTATATGCCTTGACACTGTGATATATCAGCCTAAAGCCGAGATTATAAGAAGACACAGTGGCAGAATAAATTCAACCATATTTTTGTTTCATCACAAAACCGGAGAGCAACATCTGTCCTGTAAAGTCCACAAAACATATTACCTGTAACAAACATTTACATGACCTACAGCATGGTCAAGCAAGGTCATGTTTCTGACATCTTCTGACTACTAAACAACTATTGAATTAGAACCACAGAGTTACAGCAAGTCACAAAGACAACAGGAGCTGCCTCCACTATTCCAGCACCATTTCAACTTCAACATTTCAACATCATCAAATCACCTCTGCTTAGTCTAATACAGTGACAACTAAAAGATACCAAAACTATTTAGTCCAATCAATGTAAGCTAAATATGATGTGGCTGTCCATGGAACTGATTTGTTTGTGTGTGTGTGTGTGAGTACGTATGTGTGTGTGTGTGTGTGTGTGTGTGTACGTATGTGTGTACGTGTGTGTCTACGTGTGTGTGTGTGTGTGTACGTATGTGTGTGTATATGTATGTGTGTGTGTACATATGTGTGTGTGTGTGTATGTATGTATGTGTGTGTGTGTGTACGTGTGTGTGTGTGTGTAAGTAGAAAACACATGTTGACTCACCCTACCTGTAGAGAAAACCAATGCCATCCTCCTCTTTCATGTATCCTACACATCTATGACTCTGTCATACAGGTCACCATTTTAGTTATTTTTCTCCTAAGGTACCTGGCTAAAATGCTTGCTGGCTAGCATAACTTCCTGTCATGGGCAACGATGCGCCAGGCCAGCTAGTTAACATTAGCCTGCTACATCTAGCTACAGTACATGTTGAACTTCCATCCTCTCAGGCCAGCTAGTTAACATTAGCCTGCTACATCTAGCTACAGTACATGTTGAACTTCCATCCTCTCAGGCCAGCTAGTTAACATTAGCCTGCTACATCTAGCTACAGTACATGTTGAACTTCCATCCTCTCAGGTCAGCTAGTTAACATTAGCCTGCTACATCTAGCTACATGTTGAACTTCCATCCTCTCAGGCCAGCTAGTTAACATTAGCCTGCTACATCTAGCTACAGTACATGTTGAACTTCCATCCTCTCAGGTCAGCTAGTTAACATTAGCCTGCTACATCTAGCTACATGTTGAACTTCCATCCTCTCAGGCCAGCTAGTTAACATTAGCCTATTACATCTAGCTACAGTACATGTTGAACTTCCATCCTCTCAGGCCAGCTAGTTAACATTAGCCTACTACATCTAGCTACAGTACATGTTGAACTTCCATCCTCTCAGGTCACCTAGTTTACATTAGCCTAATACATCTAGCTACATGTTGAACATCCTGCAAATAGTCTTGGTAGCCTTTTGACTAGATGTTCAGGAGTCTTATGGCTTGGGGGTAGAAGCTGTTTAGAAGGACCTAGACTTGGCTCTCCGGTACCGCTTGCCGTGCGGTAGCAGAGAGAACAATCTATGACGATGGTGGCTGGGGTCTTTGACATTTTTAGGCCTTCTTCTGACACTGCCTGGTATAGAGAAACGTGGATGGCAGGAAGCTTGGCCCCAGTGATGTATTGGGCCGTTCGCACTACCCTCTGTAGTGCCTTGCGGTCGGAGGCCGAGCAGTTGCCTTCCCAGGCAGGATGCAACCCGTCAGGATGCTCTCGGTGGTGCAGCTGTAAAACCTTTTGAGGATCTGAGGACCCATGCCAAATCTTTTCAGTCTCCTGAGGGGGAATAGGTTTTGTCGTGCCCTTTTCACAACTGTCTTGGTGTGCTTGGACCATGTTAGTTTGTTGGTGATGTGGACACCAAGGAACTTGAAGCTCTCAACCTGCTCCACTGCAGATTGAATTTATGGTTGGATCAGAATCTCTGTTATAATCATTGTCCAGTACAGAGAATTAAAACAACAAGTCCAACTCCCTCCATCCATGGTAATATAGGAAAGGACTATTTTAGCTAGCTAGACAACAACACAATGAGATGCATTCAAGATTTTTTCTGTAAATTATGATGTTTGGCTTGTGATGTGATTGGTCTGATGCCAAATCCAAACTGGCTTCCCTTTACACTTTTTTTGGTGCGCCAGGACCATTCACAGCTGAGCTCACTCAGTTTAGTCAACGCTGATTGGCTATTAACTAATAAAACATTCATCAAGGGAGGCCAAATGCCTGCTGGTTTCTCTTTCATTCAATGCTGTGGGTGACAATATAATAAACCCACACAGTATCTAGAACTACACAATTATTAAATATTTACTGACTAGGAAATATAATAAACCCACACAGTATCTAGAACTACACAATTATTAAATATTTACTGACTAGGAAATATAATAAACCCACACAGTATCTAGAACTACACAATTATTAAATATTTACTGATTAGGAAATATAATAATCCAGACATTATCTAGAACTACACAACTACAAAATGTCAAATTGAATTTAAATGCTATTTGGTCCTAAACAGACAGTCTGCCACCGTGAGCACCGTTTGAGCTGTCAAAAGACAAATTCAAATTCACATACCAATTAGAACCTCACACAAAATATTCAAATCTACAATTGAACCAAATGCCCCAAATGGAGGTAAACTGTGGGGTCCACTAACCAATCAAGATTTTAAATACTGCATTTTAAATACTGCATGAAGAAATTCTGCATAAACATTCTTAGAGTACAGAGAAAAAGGCCCAAATAATGCATGTAGGACAGAATTAGACCAATTTCCATCACTAATTAATATCCATCACCAATTAATATCCATCACTAATTAATATCCATCACTAAGTATTAATATCCATCACTAATTAATATCCATCACTAATTAATATTCCTCACTAATTAATATCCATTGCTAATTAATATCCATCACTAATTAATATTCATCACTAATTAATATCCATCACTAAGTATTAAGATCCATCACTAATTAATATCCATCACTAATTAATATTCACCACTAATTAATATCCATCACTAATTAATATCCATCACTAAGTATTAATATCCATCACTAATTAATATCCATCACTAATTCATATTCATCACTAATTACTATCCATCGCTAATTAATATCCATCACTAATTAATATCCATCATTAATAAAAAATTCATCACTAATTAATATCCATCGCTAATTAATATCCTGAAACAAGACTTCAATGTCTATAACCACATAAAAACAAGAGACCAGCACTGAAATGCCAAGAGAACATTGATAAAAATCCCTTCATCCAGCTGGTCCTGAAGCTTAGTTCACAAACCACTACTAACCCAACAAAGCCTCAGGACAGCACTCAGACAGTCTGGCCCAAACAAATTAGAACCAAACATACATAAATGATGGAAAACTATCTGACCACTGTGACTGATAGAAAACTAAGAAAAAAATGTTACAATGTACAGACTCAGTGAGTCTAACCTTGCTATTGAGAGAGGTCGCCACAGGCAGAGAGAAGACAGGCTATGTGCCCACTGCCCTCAGAATAAGTTGGATACTGAGCTGTACTTCCCTGTACTTCCCAAATGTACAACGATATAAGAGACACATATTTCTCTCAGATTACAAAGACCCCAAAATCATTTGAAATAAAATAAGCTCCTGCATCTGTTAGGTGAAATACCACAGTGTGCAATCATGTCAGCAGAATGTGTGACCTGTTGTGATGAGAACAGGGTAACCAGTGGAGAACAAACACCACAGTAAATAAAACCTAGGACTAGATTTATCACTTTAGTTCATTTCCCTTGACATTTGTACTTCTACTTTTTGTACACACATCTCACACTCTCCTACACACACCAGCTGACTGAGAGGGCCCTAGTGGAGCCGGCTGGTTGAGAGGGCCCTAGAGTAGCCAGCTGGATGAGAGGGCCCTAGTGGAGACAGATGGCTGAGAGGGCCCTAGTGGACAGATGGCTGAGAGGGCCTAGTGGAGACAGGTGGCTGAGAGGGCCCTAGTGGAGACAGGTGACTGAGAGGGCCCTAGTGGAGACAGGTGGCTGAGAGGGCCCTAGTGGAGACAGATGGCTGAGAGGGCCCTAGTGGAGACAGATGGCTGAGAGGGCCCTAGTGGAGACAGGTGACTGAGAGGGCCCTAGTGGAGACAGGTGGCTGAGAGGGCCCTAGTGGAGACAGATGGCTGAGAGGGCCCTAGTGGAGACAGATGGCTGAGAGGGCCCTAGTGGAGACAGATGGCTGAGAGGGCCCTAGTGGATCAGGCTGGCTGAGAGGGCCTAGTGGAGACAGATGGCTGAGAGGACCCTAGTGGAGCAGATGGCTGAGAGGACCCTAGTGGAGCAGATGGCTGAGAGGGCCCTAGTGGAGCCAGGTGGCTGAGAGGGCCCTAGTGGTGCCAGGTGGCTGAGAGGGCCCTAGTGGAGCCAGGTGGCTGAGAGGGCCCTAGTGGAGCAGGCTGGCTGAGAGGGCCCTAGTGGAGCAGGCTGGCTGAGAGGGCCCTAGTGGAGCCAGGTGGCTGAGAGGGCCCTAGTGGAGCTGAGAGGCTGAGAGGGCCCTAGTGGAGCTGAGAGGCTGAGAGGGCCCTAGTGGAGCTGAGAGGCTGAGAGGGCCCTAGTGGAGCTGAGAGGCTGAGAGGGCCCTAGTGGAGCTGAGAGGCTGAGAGGGCCCTAGTGGAGCCAGATGGCTGAGAGGGCCCTAGTGGAGCCAGATGGCTGAGAGGGCCCTAGTGGAGTCGGCTGACTGAGAGGACCCTAGTGGAGCCAGGTGGCTGAGAGGACCCTAGTGGAGCCAGATGGCTGAGAGGGCCCTAGTGGATCAGGCTGGCTGAGAGGGCCTAGTGGAGACAGATGGCTGAGAGGACCCTAGTGGAGCCAGATGGCTGAGAGGACCCTAGTGGAGCCAGATGGCTGAGAGGACCCTAGTGGAGCCAGATGGCTGAGAGGGCCCTAGTGAGACAGGTGGCTGAGAGGGCCCTAGTGGAGCCAGGTGGCTGAGAGGGCCCTAGTGGAACAGGCTGGCTGAGAGGGCCCTAGTGGAGCAGGCTGGCTGAGAGGGCCCTAGTGGGACAGGTGGCTGAGAGGGCCCTAGTGGAGCTGGCTGGCTGAGAGGGCCCTAGTGGAGCCAGATGGCTGAGAGGACCCTAGTGGAGCAGATGGCTGAGAGGGCCCTAGTGGAGTCGGCTGACTGAGAGGGCCCTAGTGGAGCCAGGTGGCTGAGAGGACCCTAGTGGAGCCAGATGGCTGAGAGGGCCCTAGTGGAGCCAGATGGCTGAGAGGGCCCTAGTGGAGTCGGCTGGCTGAGAGGGCCCTAGTGGAGCCAGGTGGCTGAGAGGACCCTAGTGGAGCCAGATGGCTGAGAGGGCCCTAGTGGAGCCGGCTGGCTGAGAGGGCCCTAGTGGAGCCAGGTGGCTGAGAGGGCCCTAGTGGAGACGGCTGGCTGAGAGGGCAGCCCTAGTGGAGCCGGCTGGCTGAGAGGGCCCTAGTGGAGCCAGATGGCTGAGAGGGCCCTAGTGGAGACAGATGGCTGAGAGGGCCCTAGTGGAGACAGATGGCTGAGAGGGCCCTAGTGGAGACAGGTGGCTGAGAGGGCCTAGTGTAGACAGGTGGCTGAGAGGGCCCTAGTGGAGCAGGCTGGCTGAGAGGGCCCTAGTGGAGCCGGCTGGCTGAGAGGGCCCTAGTGGAGACAGGTGGCTGAGAGGGCCCTAGTGGAGCCGGCTGGCTGAGAGGGCCCTAGTGGAGACAGGTGGCTGAGAGGGCCCTAGTGGATCAGGCTGGCTGAGAGGGCCCTAGTGGAGCCGGCTGGCTGAGAGGGCCCTAGTGGAGCAGATGGCTGAGAGGACCCTAGTGGAGCCAGATGGCTGAGAGGACCCTAGTGGAGCCAGATGGCTGAGAGGGCCCTAGTGAGACAGGTGGCTGAGAGGGCCCTAGTGGAGACAGGTGGATGAGAGGGCCCTAGTGGATCAGGCTGGCTGAGAGGGCCCTAGTGGAGACAGGTGGCTGAGAGGGCCCTAGTGGATCAGGCTGGCTGAGAGGGCCCTAGTGAGACAGGTGGCTGAGAGGGCCCTAGTGGAGACAGGTGGCTGAGAGGGCCCTAGTGGATCAGGCTGGCTGAGAGGGCCCTAGTGGAGCAGGTGGCTGAGAGGGCCCTAGTGGAGCCGGCTGGCTGAGAGGGCCTAGTGGAGCCAGATGGCTGAGAGGGCCCTAGTGGAGCTGGCTGGCTGAGAGGACCCTAGTGGAGCCAGATGGCTGAGAGGACCCTAGTGGAGCCAGATGGCTGAGAGGACCCTAGTGGAGCCAGATGGCTGAGAGGGCCCTAGTGGAGCCGACTGGTGAGAGGGCCCTAGTGGAGCCAGATGGCTGAGAGGACCCTAGTGGAGCCAGATGGCTGAGAGGGCCCTAGTGGAGCCGATGGTGAGAGGGCCCTAGTGGAGCCAGATGGCTGAGAGGACCCTAGTGGAGCCAGATGGCTGAGAGGGCCCTAGTGGAGCCGGCTGGCTGAGAGGACCCTAGTGGAGCCGACTGGTGAGAGGGCCCTAGTGGAGCCAGATGGCTGAGAGGGCCCTAGTGGAGCGGGCTGGCTGAGAGGACCCTAGTGGAGCCAGATGGCTGAGAGGACCCTAGTGGAGCCAGATGGCTGGCTGAGAGGACCCTAGTGGAGCAGATGGCTGAGAGGGCCCTAGTGGAGCCGGCTGGCTGAGAGGGCCTAGTGGAGCCAGATGGCTGAGAGGGCCCTAGTGGAGCTGGCTGGCTGAGAGGACCCTAGTGGAGCCAGATGGCTGAGAGGGCCCTAGTGGAGCCAGATGGCTGAGAGGACCCTAGTGGAGCAGATGGCTGAGAGGGCCCTAGTGGAGCCGACTGGTGAGAGGGCCCTAGTGGAGCAGATGGCTGAGAGGACCCTAGTGGAGCAGATGGCTGAGAGGGCCCTAGTGGAGCCACTGGTTGAGAGGGCCCTAGTGGAGCCAGATGGCTGAGAGGACCCTAGTGGAGCCAGATGGCTGAGAGGGCCCTAGTGGAGCCGGCTGGCTGATAGGACCCTAGTGGAGCCGACTGGCTGAGAGGGCCCTAGTGGAGCCAGATGGCTGAGAGGGCCCTAGTGGAGCGGGCTGGCTGAGAGGACCCTAGGGAGCCAGATGGCTGAGAGGACCCTAGTGGAGCCAGATGGCTGAGAGGACCCTAGTGGAGTCAGATGGCTGAGAGGGCCCTAGTGGAGCCAGATGGCTGAGAGGGCCCTAGTGGAGCCAGATGGCTGAGAGGGCCCTAGTGGAGCCGGCTGGCTGAGAGGACCCTAGTGGAGCAGATGGCTGAGAGGACCCTAGTGGAGCAGATGGCTGAGAGGGCCCTAGTGGAGCCAGATGGCTGAGAGGGCCCTAGTGGAGCCGACTGGTGAGAGGGCCCTAGTGGAGCCGGCTGGCTGAGAGGGCCCTAGTGGAGCAGGCTGGCTGAGAGGACCCTATTGGAGCCAGATGGCTGAGAGGACCCTAGTGGAGCCAGATGGCTGAGAGGACCCTAGTGGAGCCAGATGGCTAAGAGGGCCCTAGTGGAGCCAGATGGCTGAGAGGGCCCTAGTGGATCAGGCTGGCTGAGAGGACCCTAGTGGAGCCAGATGGCTGAGAGGACCCTAGTGGAGCCAGATGGCTGAGAGGACCCTAGTGGAGCCAGCTGGCTGAGAGGGCCCTAGTGGAACCGACTGGTTGAGAGGGCCCTAGTGGAGCCAGATGGCTGAGAGGACCCTAGTGGAGCCAGATGGCTGAGAGGGCCCTAGTGGAGCCGACTGGTTGAGAGGGTCCTAGTGGAGCCGGATGGTGAGAGTGTCCTAGTGGAGCCGGCTGGTTGAGAGGGCCCTAGTGGAGCCAGATGGCTGAGAGGGCCCTAGTGGAGCGGGCTGGCTGAGAGGACCCTAGTGGAGCCGACTGGTTGAGAGGGCCCTAGTGGAGCCGGATGGCTGAGAGGGCCCTAGTGGAGCCGGCTGGCTGAGAGGGTCCTAGTGGAGTCGGCTGGTTGAGAGGGTCCTAGTGGAGTCGGCTGGTTGAGAGGGTCCTAGTGGAGCCGGCTTATTGAGAGGGCCCTAGTGGTGCCCTTCCTTGACACTTTCTCTCTCCTCCACAAATATCCCCTCCCCTCCTCTCTCCCTTCCCCTCCCCTTCTCTCTCCACTCCCCTTTTCTCTCCCCTACCCCCCTCTCGCCTCTCCCCTCTTCTGTCCCCTCCCCTCCACTACTCTCTCCCCACTACTCCTCTCTCCTCCCTCTCACGCTGCTCATCTCTCTCTCTCTCTTCCGCATGTTCTCTCCCTCTCTCTCTCTCTCTCCTTCTCTCTCTCTTCGTGACGTATAGTGTTGGACCTGTTGATCTTGACTCAGCTCATAGACCTCTATCATCTACACCCCTCCTTCTCCTACTCTAACATAACACCAATAATATATACTCTCATTCATTTACATAGAGACAGATACAATCAATCATTGACACACTGAATATACAACAGTCAGATGCATGACACCATCACAACTTAACTGACATTAGTGCCTGTCCCCAGATGGACAGTTAGGCTACAGTAAAGTACATTTACAGGTGATCACATCATTGTCCTGCTTTGAGACACATTTTTACTGTCTGCTTCCAGTTGCATGTTATTTTACTAGCCCTGCAAATGGTAATATATCTTACAATATCAAAACATATCTCAGTAACTGTCACAAGTGTATATCAATATAACAGCCTCCTACCTGTGCTCCACAACAGGGTCATCAGTATCACTGCATATATCATATCTGTCTCTAACTGGGGCTCCACTGAGCGAAACAAGACTACTGTCATGAAGAGAGGACTGAAGAGTGAGAAATACTGCTAGGCTTTATGACTTCTATCTCATTACTTCCTGACTTCTATGATGTCACAAACCTTTAAGCAGATAAGATCAGTTAAACCCACCAACCTACAGGAAACACTGACATTAGAAAAACTCCACAGGAAACTGCTGGCAGAGCAGCAAAGTTACACATAGTGTGTCCTATAATATGACCTCTAACTTTCTACTGCTTGAGTTCACCTCTCATAGAATATTGGCTTAATGTTCCAGCACCTCAATATAAACAGTACCAGCACCCAAAATGAGTACTGATGAGGTCTCATGTTAGAGCAGGAGAAGGGGGATGTGGTGTAGAAGCTAGAGGTCTGTTACCCAAGTCAACTCAACAGGCCTGATGCTATGTGTCAGGGTCAGGCTGGGCTGGGCCAAGAGAGGAACAGGTTACTGGTTATGATGACGTCACTGGTGAGAAGTCAGTGATACAAATATATTCAGTTGGTTTAATTGTCAGTCTCTCTCTCTCTCCTCTCTTGTCTCCTTCTACCAACCCAGTCTGTCAATAAGTCCTCTCTCTCTCTCTCTCCTCTCCCTCCACCTCCTGAGAAATACTGCTAGGCTATATGACTTCTATCTCATTACGTCCTTACTTATATGATGTGACACACTTTTAAGCAGACAAGATCAGTGGTTAAACCCACCAACCTACAGGAAACACTGACATTAGAAAAACTCCACAGGAAACTGCTGGCAGAGCAGCAACGTTTCATATAGTGTGTCCTATAATATCACCTCTAACTTTCTACTGCTTGAGT
Organism: Salvelinus namaycush; assembly: GCF_016432855.1. Taxonomy (NCBI): domain Eukaryota; kingdom Metazoa; phylum Chordata; class Actinopteri; order Salmoniformes; family Salmonidae; genus Salvelinus; species Salvelinus namaycush. The sequence continues at coordinate 25,126 of NW_024058161.1, forward strand.
TCACCTCTTATAGAATATTGGCTTAATGTTCCAGCACCTCAATATAAACAGTACCAGCACCCAAAATCAGTACTGATGAGGTCTCATGTTAGAGCAGGAGAAGGGGGGATGTGGTGTAGAAGCTAGAGGTCTGTTACCCAAGTGAAGTCAACAGGCCTGATGCTATATGTCAGGGTCAGGCTGGGCTGGGACAAGAGAGGAAAAGGTTACTGGTTATGATGACATCACTGGTGAGAAGTCAGTGAATAAAAGATGAAGGGGAGAGGAAGGAGGAGAGGAGAGGGAGAGGGGGGAGAAGAGGAGAGAGAAGGGGGGGGGAGAAAAGAGGAGAGAGAGAAGAGGAGGATGGGAGAAAGGGAGAGGAGGTACTGTTTGTCTCCCACCGTTCCACTCAGAGGACTCTACCTTCTGTTATCAAGTGGGCGTTTCCACTATATTTAGTTTACCAGTCATTTCAGTGAAGGGAACAAGTGTACACTTTAGGAGAAAGGAGAGATAATTGGGGCAATGCTTCTTTCTAGTCTACAGTCCTGCGTCTGTGACACCAGATTATCACCTAGTGGCCATAAGAGGAACTGTCCTGTCAGTGTGTTTTTACTGCTGGCTCAAAACAACACATGACCTGCAAACATGATATGATTCATGTGTGAGTACTAAAAGCATATGAATATAGTATATTATAGTATATTTATTATATATGTGGGTCTGATAAGTAAACACTCTTAATGTTTGCTGTTTTATCACTCAGAAGAACATTTGACACTATGTAACCAAACACATGTGAAACCTCATGATATGAGTGATAAGAAGTGTTTAAAAAGGTGAGTTCTGAACCCTGTAGACTACTGCACTACTTCTGAAGAAGACCAGAGTCATTTCAGAATGAAGACTGCTATAGTTCTGACGCTGTTGCTGTTCTGTCTGTCTGGGGCCTGGACTCAGGGAGAGAGTGGAGGGGTGACTAGTAGTTCTGTCTGTCTGTCTGTCTGTCTGTCTGTCTGTCTGTCTGTCTGTCTGTCTGTCTGTCTGTCTGTCTGTCTGTCTGTCTGTCTGTCTGTCTGTCTGTCTGTCTGTCTGTCTGTCTGTCTGTCTGTCTGTCTGTCTGTCTGTCTGTCTGTCTGTCTGTCTGTCGTCTGTCTGTCTGTCTGTCTGTCTGTCTGTCTGTCTGTCTGTCTGTCTGTCTGTCTGTCTGTCTGTCTGTCTGTCTGTCTGTCTGTCTGTCTGTCTGTCTGGGGCCTGGACTCAGGGAGAGAGTGGAGGGGTGACTAGTAGTTCAAATCAAATCAAATGTATTTTGTAAGCCCTTCTTACATCAGCTGATATCTCAAAGTGCTTATCAGAAACCCAGCCTAAAACCCCAAACAGCAAGCAATGCAGGTGTAGAAGCACGGTGGCTAGGAAAAACTCCCGAGAAAGGCCAGAACCTAGGAAGAAACATAAAGAGGAACCAGGCTATGAGGGGTGGCCAGTCCTCTTCTGGCTGAGCCGGGTGGAGATTATAACAGAACATGGCCAAGATGTTCAAATGTTCATAGATGACCAGCAGGGTCAAATAATATTAATCACAGTGGATGTCGAGGGTGCAACAGGTCAGCACCTCATGAGAAAATGTCAGTTGGCTTTTTGTAGCCGATCATTCAGAGTTTCTCTACCACTCCTGCTGTCTCTAGAGAGTTGAAAACAGCAGGTCTGGGACTGGTAGCACGTCCGGTGAACAGGTCAGGGTTCCATAGCCGCAGGCAGAACAGTTGAAACTGGAGCAGCAGCACGGCCAGGTGGACTGGGGACAGCAAGGAGTCATCAGACCAGGTAGTCCTGTGGCATGATCCTAGGGCTCAGGTCCTCCAAGAGAGAGAAAAAAAAGAGAAAAAAGAGAGAATTAGACAGAGCATACTTAAATTCACACAGGACACCGGATAAGACAGCAAAAATACTCCAGATATAACAGACTGAACCTAGCTCCTCGACACATAAACTACTGCAGCATAAATACTGGAGGCTGAGACAGGAGCGGTCGGGAGACACTGTGGCCCCATCCGACGATACCCCCGTACAGGGCAAAACAGGCAGGATATAACTGCCAATGTTCTGTCTGTCTGTCTGCAAGCCAGCCAGCCAGCCAGCCAGCCATCTGCAGTATATACACTATATCACCAAAAGTATGTGGACACCTGCTCGTCAAACATCTCATTCCAAAATCATGGGCATTTGCATGGAGTTGGTCCCCCCGTTGCTGCTATAACAGCCTCCACTCTTCTGGGAAGGCTTTCCACTAGATGTTGAAACATTGCTGCGGGGACTTGCTTCCATTCAGCCACAAGAGCATTAGTGAGGTCGGGCTCTGATGTTGGGCAATTAGGCCTGGCTCGCAGTCGGCGTTCCAATTCATCCCAAAGGCGTTCGACGTTGTTGAGGTCAGGGCTTTGTGAAGTTCTTCCACACCAATCTCGACTAACCATTCATGTATGGAACTCGATTTGCGTACGGGGCATTGTCATGCTGAAACAGGAAAGGGCCTTCCCCAAACTGTTGCCACAAAGTTGGAAGCACAGATTCCTCTAGAATGTCATTCTATGTTGTAGCATTGAGATTACCCTTCACTGGAACTAAGGGGCCCAAACCATGAAAAACAACCCCAGACCATTATTCCTCCTCACCAAACTTTACAGTTGGCACTATGCATTGGGGCAGGTAGCATTCTCCTGGCATCCGCCAAACCCAGATTAGTCCGTCGGATTGCTAGAAGGTGAAGCATAATTCCTCACTCCAGAGAATACGTTTCCACTGCTCAAGAGTCCAATGGCAGTGAGCTTTACACCACTCAAGCCTATGCTTGGCATTGCACATGGTGATCTTAGGCTTGTATGCAGCTGCTCGGCCCTGGAAACCCATTTCATGAAGCTCCTGACAAACAGTTTCTTGTGCTGATGTTGCTTCCAGAGGCAGTTTGGAACTTGTTAGTGAGTGTTGCAACCAAGTACAGATGATTTTTACACGTTACACGCTTCAGTACTCGGCGGTCCTGTTCTGTGAACTTGTGTGGCCCACTACTTCTTGGCTGAGCCGTTGTTGGTCCTAGATATTTCCACTTCTCAGTAACAGCACTTACAGTTGACCGGGGAAGCTCTAGCAGGTCAGAAACTTGACAAACTGACTTGTTGGAAAGGTGCCATCCTCTGACGGTGCCACGTTGAAAGTTACTGAGATCTTCAGTAAAGCCATTCTACTGCCACTTGTTTGGTTACTACATGATTCCATATGTGTTATTTCATAGTTTCAATGTCTCCACTATTATTCTACAATGTAGACAATAGTTAAAACTGATCCTAGATCTGTACAATGTAGACAATAGTTAAAATAAAGAAAAAACATTGAATTTGTAGGTGTGTCCAAATCATTGACCGGTACTGTACATGCATTGTGGAGGTGAACTGGTCCTAGATCTGTACAAAGGCATAACATCTACAGCAGGAACAACTGTCTGTGTTAGAGAACATATAAAACGAACTGATCCTAGATCTGTACAAAGGCATAACATCTACAGCAGGAACAACTGTCTGTGTTAGAGAGCATATAAAACGAACTGATCCTAGATCTGTACAAAGGCATAACATCTACAGCAGGAACAACTGCCTGTGTTAAAAGGCCCAGCTGGATTGAATTGAGCTGTTTAAAATTACGTATTTGAATGTCAAATGATTTGTTTGTCAGTACAAGACAGGGTCTGTGGAGGCTTGGCCTATTAGTGGTAGATTTTTGGAGGGACCCTTGTCCCTACAGCCAATCAGTGAGCAGCTTCCCTTCCCCTATATCTCAGGCAGTTCTGTTACTCACAACACTCCCCTGCTTTCCTCAACAATGGAACAGCTTCCCTTCCCCTACATCTCAGGCAGTTCTGTTACTCACAACACTCCCCCTGCTTTCCTCAACAATGGAACAGCTTCCCTTCCCCTACATCTCAGGCAGTTCTGTTACTCACAACACTCCCCCTGCTTTCCTCAACAATGGAACAGCTTCCCTTCCCCTACATCTCAGGCAGTTCTGTTACTCACAACACTCCCCCTGCTTTCCTCAACAATGGAACAGCTTCCCTTCCCTACATCTCAGGCAGTTCTGTTACTCACAACACTCCCCCTGCTTTCCTCAACAATGGAACAGCCCACTGAGCTAAAGCCTTGGCATTACAAATATGTTTTAAAGGAGCGGGACATTTTTTACAATGAGGAAATAATATGTCATGTTTTACACGTACCTCAGCCAGCATTGTGAATGGTATCTTATGCAGTGACAAAATTAGATTTGCTGATGCAGTAAATCTAATACTTAGGTGTTTTTAGTCATGCATGAAAGGTCTGCGGTGATTCCGTGGTTATAAGTTACTGACCTTGGAATACATTTCTGACCATGCTGGCAGGGTCTGAATCAAACCCAATGTCCACCTGACACACTGACAGGGTCTGAATCAAACCCAATGTCCACCTGGCACACTGACAGGGTCTGAATCAAACCCAATGTCCACCTGGCACACTGACAGGGTCTGAATCAAACCCAATGTCCACCTGGCACATTGACAGGGTCTGAATCAAACCCAATGTCCACCTGGCACACTGACAGAGTCTGAATCAAACCCAATGTCCACATGGCACACTGACAGAGTCTGAATCAAACCCAATGTCCACCTGGCACACTGACAGGGTCTGAATGTTAAGGGGAGAGAAGATTGGTCAAGAGGGTGATGATTATTGTTGTTCTACTGCCTGATTGTTACAAAAGCTTTGTTAAAGAACAAGAAGACCTGCACACTGTTTACAAAAGCTTTGTTAAAGAACAAGAAGACCTGCACACTGTTTACAAAAGCTTTGTTTAATCAGCACAACAGTTTTCAGCTGTGCTATCATTATTGCAAAAGGGTTTTCTAATGATCAATTAGCATTTTAAAATGATAAACTTGGATTAGCTAACACAACATGCCATTGTAACACAGGAGTGATGGTTGCTGATAATGGGCCTCTGTACGCCTATGTAGATATTCCATTAAAAATCAGCCGTTTCCAGCTGCAATAGTCATTTACAACATTAACAATGTCTACACTGTATTTCTGATCAATTTGATGTTATTTTATTGGACAACAAATGTGATGTTCTTTCAAAAACAAGGACATTTCTAAGTGACCCCAAACTTTTGAACGGTAGTGTACATCTACATGATGTATTGTTACACCATGTAGGAGCAGTATAGACCTAGTCTGTTCATTATGTACATCTACATGATGTATTGTTACACCCTGTAGGAGCAGTATAGACCTAGTCTGTTCATTATATACATCTACATGATGTATTGTTACACCATGTAGGAGCAGTATAGACCTAGTCTGTTTATTATATACATCTACATGATGTATTGTTACACCATGTAGGAGCAGTATAGACCTAGTCTGTTCATTATATACATCTACATGATGTATTGTTACACCATGTAGGAGCAGTATAGACCTAGTCTGTTCATTATATACATCTACATGATGTATTGTTACACCATATAGGAGCAGTATAGACCTAGTCTGTTCATTATATACATCTACATGATGTATTGTTACACCATGTAGGAGCAGTATAGACCTAGTCTGTTCATTATATACATCTACATGATGTATTGTTACACCATGTAGGAGCAGTATAGACCTAGTCTGTTCATTATATACATCTACATGATGTATTGTTACACCATGTAGGAGCAGTATAGACCTAGTCTGTTCATTATATACATCTACATGATGTATTGTTACACCATGTAGGAGCAGTATAGACCTAGTCTGTTCATTATATACATCTACATGATGTATTGTTACACCATGTAGGAGCAGTATAGACCTAGTCTGTTCATTATATACATCTACATGATGTATTGTTACACCATGTAGGAGCAGTATAGACCTAGTCTGTTCATTATATACATCTACATGATGTATTGTTACACCCTGTAGGAGCAGTATAGACCTAGTCTGTTCATTATACATCTACATGATGTATTGTTACACCATGTAGGAGCAGTATAGACCTAGTCTGTTCATTATATACATCTACATGATGTATTGTTACACAATGTAGGAGCAGTAGAGACCTAGTCTGTTCATTATATGCATCTACATGATGTATTGTTACACCATGTAGGAGCAGTATAGACTGACAGTAGCTGGCTACTTATTTAGATTTAGTTTGACCTAATGAAACTGCCTTAAATGTGCTGTAGTAAAAGAAACTGTATTCGCACTAATCAATCAACACATTCCTGTCTTTGTATGTCTCAATATAATAGTATTATTTAATGAAATCCATTTAAATAATATTTTCCTCAACTGCGTTTCCCACTCCAGTCAGCAGACGGCGATTTTCGTCGTTCAGGCGATGCTGCTATGGTGACGTATAATGTAGTGGACGGTTCTTCAAAAACAACAAGTCAACCACCTCGGTAGCTTGCTAGCCAACGTAGCCGAAAGATTCAAGCTGTTTTTACGCTTTCGGTGTATATTAGCTGCTGTGTTTTAGACACACTTCTATCGTATATACTTGTTAGCCTATTTAATTTAATGTTACGTTATTTTTTATTAGTCAGATATAGTAGCTGGCTGGTTAAATTAGCACTAGCTTAGTCGCTAATGATAGCTATCTAGCTAGCTAACATCCCCGAACATGAGCTCACTAAGCTTCTCCCCTCCTGGTAAAGAAGAAGGGGTCTGCTGGACGGAGAAAGAAGCTCTGGGGCTGAACATTGTAGTGAAAGAGGAGAAGGAAGAGGAGGATGTCACGGTTAAAAAATAAATTGAGGGTGAGGCTGTTACAGTTAAAGAAGAGGAAGACGCGTTCACAGTGAAAGAAGAGGATGGCGTTTTTGACGTGAAGAAGGAAGGGGAGATTTCTGTCACATTGAACGATGAAGAGGTGGAGGTAGGAGATCTGATTTACATCAGTAAGTACCGCCTTAAATTGGGTTTTCACTTTGGGTATTCGGAGTTGGCTCGTCAATACCTCATCAAGGGAGGGCCCTAGGATGATGACTGATATGTCTAGAATCAGACGACGTAGAGAGCAAGCTACCCCTTGTTTTCTCCGTTCCGTTTTCAAAAAGTGACTTAACATATATATTTGAGAAGGGTCTATCTGGGGGCCACGGCATGTAGTGATTTTACTGTAGTTATGATTTACTACACACAGTGCCCCCAATAGTGCCATGCGAGAGTTGGGTTGGCTACACCAAAGATGATGGATATACTGACAATAAGTCTCTGCCCTAACAAGCTGAGTCGTTGTCCACAAAGCCGCACTGTGGGTTGTCTAGCTCCCGCCCATCCTTTCTTTGGATTGGTGGATCTTATTATTATTGTTATCTATTGTTTATATTCTATGAGGGTTGTTGTCGTCAACCGCCTGTATTCAATGGAGAGAGATGCTAAGCTACTAGCATGAATATGCATAGCGATCTGGAGACAACTCCTATAGTGTTTTTTATCAAAGTTGTCGGTATGTCACGTGTCCACATAACAATTTAAGAATTACGACACTTCTGTTAGATCAAGTAAACCTCACGTAGCAAATAAGCCATTCATTTTGTTGTTGACCAAATTCAACACTTTCCACATTGGGTTGATAATTGTTTCCACTAGAGAGACAACCAATTGGGTACAACCTACTGTAACCTACTGGCATGACCTAGAGAGAAAACCAATTGGGTACAACCTACTGTAACCTACTGACATGACCTAGAGAGAAAACCAATTGGGTACAACCTACTGTAACCTACTGACATGACCTAGAGAGAAAACCAATTGGGTACAACCTACTGTAACCTACTGACATGACCTAGAGAGAGAACCAATTGGGTACAACCTACTGTAACCTACTGACACGACCTAGAGAGAAAACCAATTGGGTACAACCTACTGTAATTGCATGAGAAAATAATGGTACCAGTCAAAAGTCTCCATGACTCTGCCGTTGTGCTGTAGAATTTGTGAACTTTGTCGCTTGTATAATAAGGGACTATCATTTGTCGCAAAATCACAGGCCACAGACTTTGATAAAGACTTCCAAAAGTTTTTCCGCAGTTTGAGATCGACTGAGTTTTTTTAATGGGGTTTCTCCCTGTGGACCTGCCAATGTAAATCCATTGAACGAGACAAGTTACCAGACAGGACATATTGCTGATGCTCTTCCTATTGATAACCTGAATGACAATTAACTTGTTGGTGGTCGTGATGACGGCCTATTCGATGACGTCCATCGGGATTCCCCCCAAAAAAGAAGACGCTCTGGATTGATCACTGGAGTCAGATGTGAAGGAGGAGGTTGATCATCAGGAGTCAGATGTGAAGGAGGAGGTTGATCATCAGGAGTCAGATGTGAAGGAGGAGGTTGATCATCAGGAGTCAGATGTGAAGGAGGAGGTTGATGGCCACATCAGTGAATCGTACTTTTTGGAGAAATGTCCTCTGGTCTGATGAAACAAATATAGAACTGTTTGGACATAATGACCATCGTTATGTTTGGAAGAAAAAGGGGAGGCTTGCAAGCCAAAGCTCACCATCCCAACTGTGAAGCATGGCGGTGGCAGCATCATGTTGTGGGGGTGTTTTGCTGCAGGAGACTGTGCACTTCACAAATTAGATGGCATCATGAGGTGGGGAAATTATGTGGATATATTGAAGCAAAATCTCAAGACATCAGTCAGGAAGTTAAAGCTTGGTCGCAAATGGGTCTTCCAAATGGACAATGACCCCAAGCATTCTTCCAAAGTTGTGGCAAAATGGCTTAAGGACAACAAAGTCAAGGTATTGGAGTGCCCTCACAAAGCCCTGACCTCAATCGTATAGAAAATTTGTGGGCAGAACTGAAAAAGCGTGTGCGAGCAAGGAGGCCTACAACCTGACACAGTTACACCAGCTCTGTCAGGAGGAATGGGCCAAAATGCACCCAACTTATTGTGGGAAGCTTGTGGAAGGCTACCCGAAACGTTTGACCAAGTTAAACAATTTAAATGCAATGCTACCAAATACTAATTGAGTGTATGTAAACTTCTGACCCACTGGGAATTTGATGACATAAAAGCTGAAATAAATCATTCTCTCTACCATTATTTTGACATTTCACATTCTTAAAATAAGTGGTGATTCCTAACTGACCTAAGACAGGAATTTTTACTAGGATTAAATGTCAGGAATTGGTGATGAGATTAAATGTATTTGGCTAAGGTGTATGTAAACGTTCTGACTCAACTGTAGGTACCGTTACTGTGTTAAAAACAGAGGCAGTGGTGGACTGATGTGTGTGGTGTTAAAGGGGAAATCTGACATTTGTTTCTAAACATTGGAGTAAAAAATAATGACAGCTTTGTTATTGTTTCAACTGCAGATTGGTTGTTTGTTGTGTGGCTTTTTTATAAGGGGCAACCTAGGATTTAACAGAAACAAAATGGCAGCCCAGAGACCCGAGCTGTGTTGGAATACTCATACTAACTGTACTATTTGTGACGTACATTGAGTTTGTAGTATGCTTATTGGTCGTAGTATGATATAGTTGGTTTAGCTAAAAGTTCCCTGGTAAGCAAGCATTGCTAAACTTTATTCACTGTTATGGGGTACTATTTTGGTGTGATGTCATTATGGGGTATTGTGATGTCATTATGGGGTATTGTCTGAAGATAGATCATTTAAAAATAATGTCATCCATTTTAGAATAATAGCCAAAGAACATTTTACTGGTTGAAGTCGTTTTTAATTACAAAGTAGTACATTTGACAAAAACATAAACATTATATTAATCAGGACATTCAAATGAACCTTACAATTATAATCCAAAGTAGTGTGAAATGCACTCATAAGCAACCTGTAAATGGAGGCTATATCTGCTGTCAGCCTATGAGAACTCCCCTGAGTTTTCCCCCACGGTGGTGAATTAGTGAATAGACACAGAGCTTAATGTGAGTTTCCTTGAGTAGCACTCCTGATCTTGCACTGATAGTGTGTTGTCATATTCAGAATACATTGTGGAAAAACTACAATCTTTGCTCACCTTTTTTGCTCCAGGCAGATATACAACATCCATAACTAGTGGTTTCTGCATTATCAGGGAGGTGTTTCTGCAACCAAATTGCATGTGCATCGCCCTTGTCGCAATTTTAGAAAACACAGAAAGGGGCCTATATTGGAGACCAAAAGTCATCTGGCACACTGCTTAGGATTTCAACAACTTTTACTTTTTTCTAGCCTAAAATCATTGATGTTACTACTAATGTGAAAACAAGACTACATATGACTATTGTTGCTCACTTGACTGTCTTAAGACAATTGTCAAGTAATTTTAACATTCATTACAGACGTCAATTGTTGTACAACATCATGGCTAAGCTGTTGGCATCACCTTTTACAGTGGATTTCTGCTGTTGTGGGCCTTTAACCATCTGTCTGACTTTGTTGTTCACACAGGAGAGAGACGTGACTACGTGGATCTCTGGGGAGCCTCAACATCATGAATGCTAACGAGACAGAGACGAGTCTCTCCCAGATTCAGACCACACTCAAGAAACACCACGAGGAGACCCACAGTTGACGGAAATCTCACTGCTGCTCTGACTTGTGAGGAAAGGTTGCAAATCTTCATCAGAACTTAAAATACACCAGTGAGTACACACAGGAGCAAGAAATCTCCACCACTGTTTTGATTGTGGAAGAGTGTACTTAAGATCAGAAATCCACTAAAAGTACACATGAGAAGTCACACTGGAGAGCAACCTCATAGCTTGTGATCAATTGTGGAAGAGTTTTACTCACTCAAGCTGCCTGCTAGTACATCTGAGAGCACCACATGAGAGAAATCTTATGATGCTGCCGTACTCAATGCTGGAAGATGTTTAATCCACTCTAATGCTGCCTGATAGTACATCTGAGAGCACTACACTGTGAGAGAAACCTTACCACTTGCTCAGGCCTGTGAAAGAGTTTTGTTAGTTCAACAGATTTAAAATCACACCAGAAAATACACATAGTAGAGAAACCTTTTTAACTGTACTCAATGTGGGAAGAGGTTTAATCACTCAAGCTGGCTGATAGTACATCTGAGAGCACACACAGGAGTGAAACCTATAAGCTGTGATCAATGTGGGAAGAGTTTTGTTAAATCTAGCCATCTGACTATACACCAGAGAACACACACAGGAGAGAAATCGTATAGCTGTAGTCAATGTGGGAAGAGTTTTATTCAGTCAAGCAGCCTCATATCACACCAGAGAACACACACAGGAGAGAAATCTTATAGCTGTAATCAATGTGGGAAGAGTTTTACTCAGTCAAGCAGCCTGGTATCACACCAGAGAACACACACAGGAGAGAAATCTCATAGCTGTGATCAATGTCACAAGAGATACTCTGATAAAAGATCTCTGATCAAACATCAGAAAATACATACATGAAGTAGTTGTTTCATGATATCAATGAAATGTCACAATGTAGAATATTTGAATGATGTCACAATGTAGAATGTTTTAACATTGTAGTAGGAATACAAAGGATTTGAATTTGTAAAGTCCATATTGATACAGAAACACTAAACCATGATTTAGATGTATTAAGAACAAGTTGATTGACAAAGTCATGAAAAATTGAATAAACCACATTTTGGCTCTGATAAAAGATATGGCTCTGGGGTCAAAATGATCCATGTCAGAACTATGGTTCAATGTAAATATGTAGTGGGTCTAAAGTTTGTTTTAAATTATCCCTCATTAAACACGAATCAATCAACACATGCTTCTCTTTGAACGACTTAATATAATATTACACTTTTATGAAATAAATGAAAATAAACTTTTGGTTCCTCAACTGCGTTGCCCACTCCAGTCAGCAGAAAGAGACGCAGCAGAAGTGCCTCTTTTTATATTTGATTTTATTTATATATATTTTTATTCAAAATGCAGATCTACAATTTACATTGTTACATCATACAGAACAGAACACAGGTATTAACAAGAAAATACTAAAACATACAAAAAATATAAATAATGAACTATTCTAGTGTAGTTGTAATCACTCTGAAAAAATCTATAATGATTCAGGAAGATGTTATTGTTGTTATTCACTAGGATTAATGTTTTAATAAAATAGTTAAATTCAATCAGAAAAATTTGTAATTTTGGTATAGATTTTTGGAATTTTTGTTTGTGTATAAAGTATTTGGCAACAAGAAAAAAAAAAATTAACAATCATTTCAATGGTCTTGTTATCATTGCAATAGTAACATATTATATCTTTCATGTCAAAAACATGGGTCGTGTTCATAATGGTAAATAAGTATTTTTCAAGGTTTTCCCAAAATTCTGACACAAATTTACATTAAAGAACAAGTGGGACAGATTCTCACCTTTTTTTCACAGAAAACGCAGATATCATCAACAGCCACAAATTTGGATATCATAGAATTACATGGATATACAGTATCTTATGTAACATTTTAAAGTGCACTTCCTTAACTTTGTTTGGTATACAATATTTGTAAGGCCTTAACCAGGCATTTTTCCAGACAATGTCAGGAATAATAAGCATGTTCCAGAAACATTTTCCTCTCGGTGGAAGTTGGTTTTGTGAATGAAGAATTTGTCTTATATATGTATTACAACAAGATTTCTCAAGTAAGCCCACGCCTTCCAATCTGAGTTCTGGATAAACTTTGTCATCATTACCAAAGCTAAGATGAGTTTTCATTAGTGTAGTTAGATCACTGGGAACGGCTTTGATCGCAGAAATAAACACTGAAAGGAATTGGAAACTCTTTCAATGTTATAAATTGTTCAAATGTAAGAATATTACCTCTGTTGTCAAAAACATCAAGAACAAAGTCATTATTCCTCTCATGCCAGCTGGGGTAGAACAATGACTTATTCCTTACAGTTATGTCTGAATTATTCCACAAAAGAGCTTTATGAGGGGAAAAATTGTGCAGGAAACATATTTTCCAGGCCTTAAAGCTTGTTGGTGAAACCTAGCCAATTTAGCGGGTAATCTTTCAGGAATATAATGACATTTCAGTAAAAATTGAAGACCTCCCACCTTATGAAACACATTATTTGGAATGAAATACCATATTGAATCAGTGTTGATCAAACATCTTGTCAACCAGTTGATCTTGAAAGTGTTATTTATGTCACAAAGTCCAACACTTCCAGACCTCCTTCAGCTCTTTTATTACAGGGGACTGACTTCTTCAGTTTGTGAGACTTAATTTTCCAGATGAAGTCAAGAAAGGTCTTGTTGATCTCTTTACAAGTAGCAGGATTTACAAACAAAGATGAGGGGTACACAAAACCAGACAGTCCCTCTGCCTTGGACAGAAGTACTCTCCCAAGTATAGAAAGATCTCTTTGTAGACAATTATTAAATATATTTTTGGTTTTCTTAATTTTAGGAGAGAAATTCATATGTTGTCTGACTGTGGTTTTTTGACAGATGTATTCCTAAATATTTAACACAGTCCTTTACAGGAATATTTTTCTATTTCTTTATCATCAGAGTCAAATAAACATAAGATTTCTGTACTATATTAACACTGCTAATCCAACAATATTGCTAGGTTCCTGCACGAAAGAAACACTGCTAATCCAACAATATTGCTAGGTTCCTGCACGAAAGAAACACTGCTAATCCAACAATAGTGCTAGGTGCCTGTACACTTGAGTTAAAGGGGAACTACTCTCAAAAATGTAAATTTCTTAGATTTTCCCCAAACCTCAAAAGTGGTCTCCTGATTGGTTTAAGTATTGTTATGGACTTAGAACAATTGCATTGTTTTTCTGTTAAAAAAAAGTCTGACTTTGAGAACAAAAACCCGAAAAAATGAGAAAAATTCTGAATTTGTGAATTTCTGACTCAGTTTCTCTGTTTCAATAAAAGGCCTACTATTATCCTACTGAACAGTACAGCTTGGGTTGGTCTACTATTATCCTACTGAACAGTACAGCTTGGGTTGGTCTACTATTATCCTACTGACCAGTACAGCTTGGGTTGGTCTACTATTATCCTACTGAACAGTACAGCTTGGGTTGGTCTACTATTATCCTACTGAACAGTACAGCTTGGGTTGGTCTACTATTATCCTACTGAACAGTACAGCTTGGTTGGTCTTCTATTATCCTACTGACCAGTACAGCTTGGGTTGATCTGCTATTATCCTACTAAACAGTACAGCTTGGGTTGGTCTACTATTATCCTACTAACCAGTACAGCTTGGGTTGGTCTACTATTATCCTACTATTATCCTACTGAACAGTACATCTTGGGTTGGTCTACTATTATCCTACTGACCAGTACAGCTTGGGTTGGCCTACTATTATCCTACTGACCAGTACAGCTTGGGTTGGTCTACTATTATCCTACTGAACAGTACAGCTTGGGTTGGTCTACTATTATCCTACTGACCAGTACAGCTTGGGTTGGTCTACTATTATCCTACTGAACAGTACAGCTTGGGTTGGTCTACTATTATCCTACTGACCAGTACAGCTTTGGTTGGTCTACTATTATCCTACTGAACGGTGCAGCTTGGGTTGGTCTTCTATTATCCTACTGACCAGTACAGCTTGGGTTGGTCTACTATTATCCTACTGACCAGTACAGCTTGGGTTGGTCTACTATTATCCTACTGAACAGTACAGCTTGGGTTGGTTTACTATTATCCTACTGAACAGTACAGCTTGGGTTGGTCTACTATTATCCTACTGAACAGTACAGCTTGGGTTGGTCTACTATTATCCTACTGAACAGTACAGCTTGGGTTGGCCTACTATTATCCTACTGAACAGTACAGCTTGGGTTGGTCTACTATTATCCTACTGAACAGTACAGCTTGGGTTGGTCTACTATTATCCTACTGAACAGTACAGCTTGGGTTGGTCTACTATTATCCTACTGAACAGTACAGCTTGGGTTGGTCTACTATTATCCTACTGAACAGTACAGCTTGGGTTGGTCTACTATTATCCTACTGAACAGTACAGCTTGGGTTGGTCTACTATTATCCTACTGAACAGTACAGCTTGGGTTGGCCTACTATTATCCTACTGAACAGTACAGCTTGGGTTGGTCTACTATTATCCTACTGAACAGTACAGCTTGGGTTGGTCTACTATTATCCTGACTGTGAAAGACCAATATGGGATTCATCATTTTAGGTCATTCAGAGTGTGTATCACTGTTTTCCATGCTTTTCACACAGGGTACCTTTCCTTCTCTGGGCCGTTTGGAAAATGTTTTACTAAATTAGAGTACTGTGTACCCACTTCTCCAGGCAGCTCTACACCACTGACCTACACAACAGCGTTCAACATACCAGTATTTAGTTTGGAAATTTTCAAAAGAAATACTGGTATAAATAACACAAGCTAAGGCTTGATCACCCTTTAGCTGGCCACCTTTGATGAGGGTGTTTAGTGATTAAAGGCCGAAACACCCACTGATTCGAAGGCACACTACTGAGGATGTGTCCCAAAATTGACATCTTAACCCAGTCTAAGAAATAAACCTCCCATGCCACTCTGTCAACATCACGGCAAATCTCATGTGAGTGCATACCATCTATTGGCACAATGGACAGTTTTAACATCTCGTCCCGTGTTTTATGATTCTGATTATCTGGACTTGTCCAGTGACTGCTGTGAAAGGACAGCTGACAACATAGGAAAGTCTGTGTGACAGCTTGGAGAGACAGCTGACCGGAGGAAATAGACCCCAATGGGGCTGTAATGGGCTAGCTACCCATGTTGGCAGTCTCCGACGCTGCTTCAGTATGTTGGAGACACCCGCTAAGTGCTACTGAAAGTCAACAAAGGAACATACCCCTAGAGCCTGCGAGAGCTGGGGCGCAAGATGGCTCAACGACTGATCACACGGCTACGGACCCAGGAATGGAAACGACTACGAGTAGGAACACAGCACATGAGACAACCATAACAGCAGCAGGACACACACTTCAGGTGTGCAGCTGTGGTTGGGAGAGAGTAACATCGGCAAGGGGGTTAAGGATCCATCAAGGGAGGAAAAGGTGCTTGGTAGAGCAGAGACAGGGACCTCGCATTGACCAGTACTTCTTACGAAGCAGCCAGTCAAATCAGTCGAATGAAGCACAGCGACAGGACGCAAACCAAAGATCGCAGAGCTTCAGCACCCCTGTAACGGAGGAGGATAACACAAGCACAGAAATGCCGGTGGATGAACTCACCCAACCACAGAGACCTCTAAAAGAGGAAAAGGTCAAAGGGCACAGACCGAGTGTGAAGTGGCCCAAAGCTGTTGAAACGAGAGAGTGGGAAACAATCAACAACGACCTGACAAAAATCTTGGAACAACAGGTAGGAACAGCAGAGAAAAAGCTTGAAAGGATGGGAGACATTATCTACCACTACGGAGAAGAGCGCTTTGGAGTAAACGAAAGGAGAAGTGGCAAGACACCACCCGCGCCAGCCAAATCTAGGAGGCAGCAAGAGATCGAGATACTTGTCAGAGAGAGAAGGCAGCTGAGAAAGCAGTGGAAGAAGGCCTCTGATGCAGAGAGAGAAGGTCTCATGCTACTCCAAGCAGACATCAGATGTCGGCTGGCAACCTTGCGAAGAGCAGAAAACTTAAGGAAACTTCGTAGGAAGAAGGAACACTCAAGAACACGGTTCTATAAAAACCCCTTTAAGTTGTCAAAGACCTCTTCGCAAAGGAAAAGTGCGGAATCCTAAAAACTCCAAAGCCAGAACTGGAAGAACATCTGGAAAAGGTCCACCAGGACACAAAAAGGCATGAGCAAATAATCATCCCACATGACATCCCACCTATTCAACCACCAGAATTCAATCTGGACACTGACCCTCCAAAATGGAAGGAAGTAGAGAACGTTGTCCGACGAGCAAGAGCGGCCTCGGCTCCTGGACCTAATGGAGTACCATATAAGCTCTACAAGAACGCCCCGGATGTTCTACGCTTTCTTTGGAGGCTCATGAGGATAGTGTGGCAGAAGGAAATAATACCAAAGGCATGGCGAAGGGCTGGTGGTGTGCTAATCCCGAAAGAGAAGGATGCGACAGACATCAGTCAATTCCGACCAATCTCCCTTCTCAACGTCGAAGGGAAGATCTTTTTCAGTATAATAGCACAGAGGCTGTCCACTTACCTGGAAAGGAACAAGTACATTGATACATCTGTACAGAAAGCAGGCATTCCTGGTTTCTCTGGTTGCCTGGAACATACTAGTATGATTTGGCACCAGATCCAAACAGCTAAGAAAGACAAGAGAGACCTCTATGTCATCTTCCTCGACCTGGCCAATGCCTTTGGCTCAGTTCCCCATGAACTCATCTGGGAATCCTTCAACTTTTTCCATGTACCAGAACCCATCACTACACTGGTAAAAGCCTATTTCCAAGACCTGCAATTGTGTTTCACAACACCTGACTTCACAACAACATGGCAGCGCTTGGAAGTGGGCATAATGGCAGGCTGTACAATTTCACCTCTGGCCTTCACTATGGCCATGGAAGTCATCATCAGGGCATCGAGATGGGTGGTCGGCGGTGAGAGAACTAAGGAAGGGCTCCGTCTCCCACCTATCCGAGCATACATGGATGACATGACTACACTGACCACCACTGCAGCATGCACCAGGCGGCTACTTGCAAAACTGCAGGATAACATCAAGTGGGCCCGGATGAAAATCAAGCCAAGCAAATCTCGAAGCATCTCCATAGTCAAGGGACAGCTTAAAGATGTGAGGTTCTGCATTGGAGATGACCCGATACCAACGGTGTCTGAGCAACCCGTCAAGAGCCTGGGTAGATGGTACAACGAAAGCCTCCGGGATAAAGATCAAGTGCAGCAAGTAAGACAGGACATCGCCGACGGTCTTGAGAACATCAACAAGACCCTACTGCCTGGGAAGCTCAAGCTTTGGTGCCTACAGTTTGGACTTCTCCCCCGGGTAATGTGGCCACTCACCGTCTATGAGGTCCCAATAACAACAGTGGAGAAGATGGAGCGAACCATTACCTCATACGTGAAGAAATGGCTGGGTGTCCCACGATGCCTGAGTAACATCGGCCTCTATGGCAAAGGGGTCCTTGAACTACCTCTTACAAGTCTAACGGAGGAGTACAAGTGCTCTAAAGTAAGACTTCAGATGACATTGAAGGACTCCAAAGACCAGACCATTAGCAAGGCTGCACCTCCCCTACAAACTGGACGGAAATGGACATCATCCAAGGCTGTGCAGCAAGCAACATCAGCCCTGAGACACCAAGACATTGTGGGGAATATCCAGCATGGAAGAGGTGGCTTTGGCCTGGCAGCAAGCAAACCAACGTTCCATAAGGCAACAACATCTGAACGCAGGAAACTGGTGGTCGAGGAGGTGCGCAGACAGGAGGAGACTGCAAGAAGTGCAAAGGCTGTCTCTCTTGCTAAACAAGGGCAATGGACGCGGTGGGAAGGCCTGGAGAGGAGAAAGATCAACTGGAGTGAGCTTTGGCAAATGGAGGCAAGCAACATCAGCTTCATCATAAGAGCTGTTTATGATGTGCTTCCATCACCAAAAAACCAACATCAATGGTATGGCGAGGACCCGACCTGCCCCCTCTGCCCAGCTCCAGCGACTCTCAGGCATATAATGACAGGTTGCAAGACCAGCCTCTCACAAGGCCGCTACACCTGGAGGCACAATCAGGTCCTCAAGAGCCTGGCTGCAGCACTTGAGACCAAGAGGAGTGCAACCAATTCGTTACCTCCAAAAACAAGCAATCCCGTCAAAACAACAACATTCATCCGGGAGGGACAGAAAAGGCCCAAGCATCCTCCTACAAAGCCAGAAACTGGACACCTAGGCATGGCCCGGGACTGGAAGATGCTTGTCGATATTGGCCAGCAACTCATTTTTCCACCTGAGATTGCTTCTACCAACCTTAGGCCAGACATGGTACTCTGGTCCCCTTCACGAAAGGCTGTGTACATCATAGAGCTCACAGTCCCGTGGGAAAACTCTGTTGAAGAGGCCTACAAGCGTAAGAAACTGCGTTACACAGAGTTGGCAGCAGACGCAACTCAGCGTGGCTGGAATGCAAAAGTCTGGCCAGTTGAAGTGGGATGCAGAGGATTCGTGGCTTCTTCCACCATCAGGTTGCTGAAAGAACTTGGAATCCATGGACAGGCTCTGCGGCAGACCGTCAGAGCAGTTTCTCAAGCAGCTGAAAGAGGCAGCCAGTGGATCTGGATCAAACGGAAGGACCCTTGCTGGGCTATAACTTCATGACCCCCCACCCCCACCTGAGAACCCAATTCAGATCCCTCCAACTTGAGGAGGGCATATGAGGTATGCGGTCAGCTGTAGGGCTGGCTCAGGGAAGAGGACTCCCCTGCCTTGCATAGTCCCGTGGGAAATCTTAATTGGGCATGGGACACAAGCTAAGGCTTGATCACCCTTTAGCTGGCCACCTTTGATGAGGGTGTTTAGTGATTAAAGGCCGAAACACCCACTGATTCGAAGGCACACTACTGAGGATGTGTCCCAAAATTGACATCTTAACCCAGTCTAAGAAATAAACCTCCCATGCCACTCTGTCAACATCACGGCAAATCTCATGTGAGTGCATACCATCTATTGGCACAATGGACAGTTTTAACATCTCGTCCCGTGTTTTATGATTCTGATACAATATTAAAATACGTCAAATTATCCATTCATTTGTTTCTAAAGTGGTTGCAATGCTGTGAAAAACCGTTGTACTGAACTACAGTGCTAAATTAATAGATATTCGCAAAGTTGATCTTGTCTTTGCAGGGGGACTCTTATTTAGAAGAAAATAAT
>NW_024058161.1:47500-65379 GCF_016432855.1 Salvelinus namaycush
ACATTTTAAAGAATTAACAAAAAAAGAGCAAACTAGAATGCTATTTAGCCCTAAACAGAGAGTACACAGAATACCTGACCACTGTCACTGACCCAAACTTAAGGAAGCTTTGACTATGTACAGACTCAGTGAGCATAGCCTTGCTATTGAGATTGGCCGCCATAGGCAGACCTCGAATCAAATCAAATTGTATTAGTTACGAGCCCCTAACCAACAATGTAGTAAAAAATATATGAATACGAATAAGAAATGAAAGTAACAAATAATTAAAGAGCAGCAGTAAAATAACAATAGCAAGACTATATACAGGTGGGTACCTGGCTCTCAAGAGAAGACAGGATATGTGCACACAGCCCACAAAATGAGGTGGAAACTGAGATGCACTTCCTAACCTCCTGCCAAATGTATGACCAGTTCATTCTGTATGTTATACTGTATGTTGTAGTCTGTCCAAGAGGGGAATCACACAGACTGATCTCAGTTAATTCATACTGTATGTTGTAGTCTGTCCAAGAGGGGAATCACACAGACTGATCTCAGTTAATTCATACTGTATGTTGTAGTCTGTCCAAGAGGGGAATCACACAAGACTGATCTCAGTTAACTTTTTTGGGATAGGGGGCAGCATTTTCACTTTTGGATGAATAGCGTGCCCAGAGTGAACTGCCTCCTACTCTGTCTCAGATGCTAATATATGCATATTAGTATTACTATTGGATAGAAATCACTCTGAAGTGAAACTGTTTGAATGATGTCTGTGAGTATAACAGAACTCATATGGCAGGCGAAATCCTGAGAAGAAATCCAAACAGAAAGTGGGATATCTGAGGCTGGTCGATTTTCAACTCATCGCCTATTGAAAACACAGTAGGATATGGATCTGTTTGCACATCCTACGGCTTCCACTAGATGTCAACCGTCTATAGAAACTTGAATGAGGCGTCTACTATGTTGTGGGGCTGAATAAGAGCTGAATTAGTCAGTGGTCTGGCAGAGAGCCAAGTCCTGGTCATGCGCATTTCACATGGTAGCGACTTGCGTTCCATTACTTCTACAGACACAAAGGAATTCTCCGGTTGGAACGTTATTGAAGATTTATGATAACAACATCCTAAAGATTGATTCTATACTTCGTTTGAAATGTTTTCTTCGACCTGTAATATAACTTTTTGAAGTTTTTGTCCGAAGTTATGCGGGGACCTGCACGAGCGTTTGGATATGTGAACTAAACACGCTAACAAAAGTAGCTACTTGGACATTATCGAACAAAACAACAATTTATTGTGGAACTAGGATTCCTGGGAGTGCATTCTGATGAAGATCATCAAAGGTAAGGGAATATTTATATTGTAATTTCTGATTTCTGTTGACTCCAACATGGCAGATATTTTCTTTTTCTTTTTCTGAGCGCCGTCTCAGATTATTGCATGGTTTGCTTTTTCCGTAAAGTTTTTTTGAAATCTGACATAGTGGTTGCATTAAGAACAAGTGTATCTTTAATTCTATGTAAAACATGTATCTTTCATCAAAGATTATGAGTATTTCTGTTATTTGATGTGGCTCTCTGCAATTTCTCCCGATATTTTGGAGGCATTTCTGAACATGGCGCCAATGTATACTGAGATTTTTGGATATAAATATGCAGATTATCGAACAAAACATACATGTACTGTGTAACATGGAGTCCTATGAGTGTCATCTGATGAAGATCATCAAACGTTAGTAATTCATTTTATCTCTTTCTGCTTTTTGTTACTCCTCTCTTTGGCTGGAAAAATGGCTGTGTTTTTCTGTGACTTGGCTCTGACCTAACATAATCGTTTGGTGTGCTTTCGTCGTAAGGCCTATTTGAATTCTGACACATTGGCTGGATTCACAACAAGTCTAGCTTTAATTTGGTATCTTTCATGTGTGATTTAATGAAAGTTAGATTTTTATAGTAATTTATTTGAATTTGGCGCTCTGCATTTTCTCTGGCTTTTGGCCAAGTGAGACAGTAGCGTCCCGCCTAAACTTAGATTTTTGGATATAAATATGAACTTTACCGAACAAAACATACATGTATTGTGTAACATGATGTCCTATGAGTGTCATCTGATGAAGATCATCAAAGGTTAGTGATTAATTTTATCTCTATTTCTGCTTTTTGTTACTCCTCTCTTTGGCTGGAAAAATGGCTGTGTTTTTCTGTGACTTGGCTCTGACCTAACATAATCATTTGGTGTGCTTTCGTCGTAAAGCCTATTTGAATTCTGACATGTTGGCTGGATTCACAACAAGTGTAGCTTTAATTTGGTATCTTTCATGTGTGATTTAATGAAAGTTAGATTTTTATAGTAATATATTTTAATTTGGTGCTCTGCATTTTCACTGGCATTTGGCCAAGTGGGATGCTAGCGTCCCGCCTATCCCAGATAAGTTAATTCATACTATATGTTGTAGTCTGTCCAAGAGGGGAATCACACAGACTGATCTCAGTTAATTCATACTGTATGTTGTAGTCTGTCCAAGAGGGGAATCACACAGACTGATCTCAGTTAATTCATACTATATGTTGTAGTCTGTCCAAGAGGGGAATCACACAAGACTGACAGCCTGTAATTTTATTAAAAGCATTCAGTTGATTACATGGCAGTTTAGAGAGCAACATCATAACAGTAATCTACTTCATAATCAATAATTATATCATGACATTTATAATCATTTCAATTATTATCTCTAGACTACTCACAATATTCAAACAATAATCTACATCATAATCAATATCATAACATTTATAATCAATAACATGAGAGGTAAACAACAACAACAAACCCCTTTATCAATTTTTTTTCAAAATACAAAGAATGAACAGATGATAATAATAATACATGAACTAATAATGGAGACACTTCAAGATAAAGAATCTAAGAGACACTAAATAAGATAAAGAATCTAAGAGACACTAAATAAGATAAAGAATCTAAGAGATACTAAATAAGATAAAGATTCTAAGAGACACTAAATAAGACAAAGAATCTAAGAGACACTAAATAAGATAAAGAATCTAAGAGACACTAAATAAGATAAAGAATCTAAGAGACACTAAATAAGATAAAGAATCTAAGAGACACTAAATAAGACAAAGAATCTAAGAGACACTAAATAAGACAAAGAATCTAAGAGACACTAAATAAGATAAAGATTCTAAGAGACACTAAATAAGATAAAGAATCTAAGAGACACTAAATAAGATAAAGAATCTAAGAGACACTAAATAAGATAAAGAATCTAAGAGACACTAGAAAAGATAAAGAATCTAAGAGACACTAGAAAAGATAAAGAATCTAAGAGACACTAAATAAGATAAAGAATCTAAGAGACACTAAATAAGATAAAGAATCTAAGAGACACTAAATAAGATAAAGAATCTAAGAGACACTAAATAAGACAAAGAATCTAAGATCCACTAAATAAGATAAAGAATCTAAGAGACACTAAATAAGATAAAGAATCTAAGATCCACTAAATAAGATAAAGAATCTAAGAGACACTAAATAAGATAAAGACAAAAGTAAAAGCAATACATTCTGGAACACTAAACAGACGTAATTGAGCTACTCACTTAAAATAATCATAACCCCATGTCACCCAAAACCCCATGTTACCCCAAACCCCATGTTACCCCAAAACCCCATGTTACCCAAAAAACCCATGTTACCCCAGAACCCCATGTTACCCCAAAACCCCATGTTACGCAAAATCCCACGTTACACCAAAACACCATGTTACCCCAAACCCCATGTTACCCAAAACCCCATGTTACCCAAAACCCCATGTTACCCAAAACCCCACGTTACCCCAAACACCATGTTACCCAAACCCCACGTTACCCAGAACCTCACGTTACCCAGAACCCCATGTTACCCAGAACCCCATGTTACCCAGAACCCCATGTTACCCAGAACCCCATGTTACCCAGAACCCCATGTTACCAAAACCCCATGTTACCCAAAACCCCATGTTACCCAAATCCCCACGTTATCCAAAACCCCATGTTACCCTGGTGGTAAAAACCAAACTAAAAGGAATAATGGTGGTTGCAGTCACTCCTTTTAGATTTCTTCCAAGGTTCTAGAAAGATAAACTAATTCTGAACTTGTTATTAAAATTAGAACCACTTCAGGTTTGTCACCACATTTTAAACACCAGTCCACTGCTGACCATCGATTTAAAACACAGAACTGACCTGAGATCAGCATGTAGGGTCAGCTTCATCCTACTCCTACTCCGTCCCCTGGGCTGCTCTCTCCTCTCCCGGTCCAGCTTCAGCTCTGGAGCTCAGAGAGACCATCTCCATGGCATTGACATAAAGATCCATGCTGCTCACCCTGTTCACTCTCTTCTGCCTCCTGGTGGGCTAGGGAGACACAGCACCAACAGTCAGACATTTACTCTCTAGTATCTCCATTCTCTCTCCCTCCCTCTCCCCCTCACCCTCACCCTCTAGTTTAAATGACTTGTAACATCTGAGTAAATGTCTTTACCTTGTAGTACAGGTAGGAGGTGGTGATGGCTGTCAGTAGGAGCAGCAGCACTACAACGTGTCTGATGATGAAGGCTGGCAGAGGAGAGGCTGCAAACAGAAACACCTTTGATGAGGGGACTGATCATCATCACATAGATCTGTGGCAAATCTGTCAATGACAAAGTTATAAGTCTGGTTCATGTTCAGTTACCTGTGATGTGAGGGAGAGGAGCTCACTCTCAGAGGAGAAGTTATGAGAGAAAACATAATTGTCATAAACACATCTGTAGTTCCCTTGGTGGGAGTCATCTGCAGCAGGGAAGAGGAAGGCAGCAGAGTGATTGACAGCTGGCTGGGTCTGGGTTCTGTTGGAGCCGGTGAACGTGAGGAGGAAGGAGCCTCCTGGGTACTGTGGCTGAGTGGAGCAGGTGATGGTGAAGCTGTAGCCCCTGAACATCTCGGGCCCCTGGTGGCCCCTGGAGACCCCTCCCATTGAGTCAGTCAGGAAGATATCAGGCTGGACTGTAGCAATAAAAGAGAAGAAGAAAAACCTCTTCAACTAGTTTCCTATAGATATGACAATAACATCAGCATGTAACAGTGCTAGCCACCCTCCCTCACAGGGCAACATGAGTAGTGGGCCTACAGTCACTGAGACAACATATGTTGATATCAGGCTTAAGCAGAACATCTGGAACAAGAGGAGAGAAAAAGAAAACGTAGCTCCTCAACTACTTTCCTCATTTAGATATGACAATAACATGACATGTGACAGTGGTAGTGCGTAGAGACGTTCACTGAGGTAACACTCAAATACAAAAGCATTCTGGGATATTTAAGTTGTATTTGATTCCTACTTGACTGAGTGATCTATTTAGTAAAGCAGACTTACAAGCTAAACAGTCATCATGAGAGGTGCAGAGGAAGTTGTATGAATGAAGGAAATCAGTTGAATGTAATTATAATATCTTGTTATTACCTGAGCAGATCACTGTGAGTCCAAGAAGGAGAAAAGAACTTCTGTAACACTCCCTCAGTGAAGACTCAGACCCAGAACAGATAACTTCAACACCTCTAGTGGTGTTTCCAGGTAGTACTGAAACATTGGAGCCACAACCCAGCTGTCTACACACTACTGCAGCTACCTCCTCCTGGTTCCTGTCCGCTCCCACAATCATCCACTCTCCCTGGTCGTACCACTCCACTCCACCAGCACAGCGACTGCCTCCTCCCACCAGCCTCACATCATCAGGCTCTGAGAAAAGAAAAGAGAGAGACAGTAATCTTACTATTTTCTCACTAAAACACACCTATATTGTCTCTCATCTTCTTCACTCCAGGTGAGAAACAATGTTGATTGAGTGACAAACTGTTTCTTACCTGAGCAGGTGAGTCCAACAGCATTACCAGGTAGGCAGGTGTTGTGTTTTCTGTCTGAGGTGTCACAGTCCAGGAGAAGGGACTCACTGCCTTTACACTGGAACTCTTTATCCCAGGTCTGACCCTCACCTCCTCCATAGAGCCCCCCCTGTAGAGCTGCAGGAGCCCCACAGCCAAGCTCCCCACAGACTACCTCTGCATCCTGCCGGTCAAAGTCAGCTTCACACACTGAGGCCCAGGACTGATTGGACTTCACCTCCACTCTCCCAGAGCAGAGACCAGCTCCATCCACAAGCCGCACAGACTCTGGAGAAAAAGAGTTGGTTGAACATTCAATCAGTTTTGTTGATGACACTGTCAAGGACTAAACACAAATATGTTGGATAAAAGATTGTAGTTTGCTATGTTTGATACTGTAAGAGGTAGAAATGGGTTCTTAGTCACTCAGGATCGGGTTGGGAATAATGCAGGCAGGAGACAGGAATAAGTTCACTTCACTTTATAGAAAATAAACAGCTGGACATCCATCAGGCAGCTTCACTTCAGTACCATCTGAACTACAATGATCTGCCCATGAACATCTCCCATAAACCAATATGACAAACACAAATATAATGTTTAAATACATCTGACATCTCTCCCTCTATTTAAATGAAATAAAAAACACATAAAACATGATACATGTTAATTAATATTGTATAATGTACAAATAAATCTCTCAGTATGACCAGTCTCTTACCTGAACAGATCACATGATGATAATATTCACCATCACAGTTACCAGGTCCTTTTATGATGTCACACTGTCTAAATGAAGACTCATGTCCATAGCAACCACCCAGTCTGACTCCTCTTCTTCCATCTTCAACCAGACGTCCTCTAGATTCAGCTACAGGATTCCCACAGTCCAGCTCTCTACACACAACCTTGGTCTCTCTCATGCTCCACCAACTAAAACATACACCCAACCACTCTCCTCTGTAGAAGACTTCCACTTTCCCAGAACAGGAAGTGGTTCCATTCACCAGTCTGACTGAGTCTTCAGCTGTAAACAGCAGAGAGGAAAACACAGTGGTGAGGACAGATGATGACAGTGACTCTGTTATTCTAACCTCAGTAATGCTTTGTGGTTGACAAGTATTAGTAGTTCCATAAAACAGTACTTGTTATTGGGGTTTAGAATGGTTTGTATGGACACATGAATTTCTCCATGTGGGATAATAAAGTTGACTAATATTGAACTGCTATAATCCCTGTAGATTTATACTCTACCTACATGGTGGACTGACGCTTTGAGCCTGGAGATCTGAGGAGAAAGAGAGGCGTCAGAGGAAGAGAGAGACAGAGGTTAAATGAACATCAACATGACCTTTCATGATGTGATGGGAAGACAGGCTTATCGTTGGTATGGTGCAACAACACCCATGTGTACATACACTATATATACAAAATTATGTGGACACCCCTTCAAATGCTGTCCCCATCTGGCCGTGCTGCTGCTCCAGTTTCAACTGTTCTGCCTGCGGCTATGGAACCCTGACCTGTTCACCGGACGTGCTTCCTGTCCCAGACCTGCTGTTTTCAACTCTCTAGAGACAGCAGGAGCGGTAGAGATACTCTGAATGATCGGCTATGAAAAGCCAACTGACATTTACTCCTGAGGTGTTGACCTGTTGCACCCTCGTCAACCACTGTGGTTATTATTATTTGACCCTGCTGGTCATCTATGAACATTTGAACATCTTGGGATGTAGGTTTCTGTACAGCACTTTGTGACATCAGATGATGTAAGAAGTAAATAAATAAATACATGTGATTGATTAGTGATTGATTGTATGTGGACTTCCTTTCAAATTAGTGGACTCTATTTCAGCCACACCCCTTCCTGACAGATGTATAAAATCAAGCACTCAGCCATGCAATCTCCATAGACAAACATTGGCAGTAGAATGTTCATAATGAAGAGCTCAGTGACTTTCAACATGACAACATCATAGGATGCCACCTTTCCAAGTCAGATGGTCAAATTCTCTCCCCTTTCCTCTTGTCCCCCTCTCCTCTCATCTTCTCCCCCGCTCTTCTACAATTCTCCTCTCCTCCCTCCTTCTCTCACTCTCTTCTCCCCCCTTCTTCCACCACTCTTCTCCCGCTCTCTTCTCTTCTTCTCCCCACCACTCTTCTTCTCTTCTCCCCGCTTTTCTCCTCCTCTGCCCCTCGCGTCTCTTCTTCCGCTCTCTTCTCTTCTCCCCCTCTCTTCTCCTCATCTACCTCTCTCTTCTTTTCTGCCTCTCTCTTCTCCTCTTCTCCCCCATCTCCTCTCCTCTTCGGGCCCTCTCTTCTCCCCCATCTCCTCTCCTCTTCGGGCCCTCTCTTCTCCCCCATCTCCTCTCCTCTTCGGGCCCTCTCTTCTCCCCCATCTCCTCTCCTCTTCTGGCCCTCTCTTCTCCCCCTCTCCTCTTCTCCCCCCTCTTGTTTTCTCCCCTTTTCTTCTTCTGCCCCATTCTTCTCCTCTTCTCACCCCTCTCCTCCTCACCCAATCTCATCATACCACTTTCATATAAACCCCTCGATACACAGCAGAACATCTACACTGAATCCATCCACCAAACATCCTGATTTGTTTTAATCAACACTTTTTATGACACTAAAATAACCTTCAACTACAGTATATATGAAGGGATTATTGTCATTGTTACATTATATAGGCTACAGTAAGTTCTATTCTTCCATTTTAAATAACAGGCTCTCCCACCATCTAGAATCATCAGGTCTGCTTGCAGATGAACAGAATGTCTTGGAAAGACAGACCTTTAGACCTCATAGGCCTGTCCAATACATTGTTGATTTTTATTATTTATACTTTCCTTACAAGTTGGGATTTAAATTGATGTACACACTGATGTCTCAGTGAAAATGTATTATAAAACTATTTAGAAAACGTCACTCAAATCCTGTTAAAATGTATATAGAGGTATTAGTCTCATGCTACAGTATATAAATGATATTGTTCCATTTTAAACAGCCTAACAGGCTCTCCCACCATCTCTAATGATCTGGTCTGCTTGATGATGAACTAAATGTAGACCACAGCATGATTATTATATGACTACCACATCTCTGTACCCCCACACACACAATCCATGTTTGGCAGATGTTCTTTTCATTTACAAATTAACCTTTAGCCTACCATTTCTGCGGCCGTGTGGAAATCTGTAACGTCCGATCAGTTTGGCCTTTAAACTGTGGAAAGATGAGACTCAGGAACACGATGATGTTCTCCGTTTTGCTCTACGACCCCATAAGCATCGTCTGAAGTCATACAGTCCATCTGCCAACTTCTGTCTGTAGTGTCAGAACCGTTTGGACTACACACTAACATGACCCCACTATGGAAAGGTGAGTCTCTCAGGAACACATACAGGTTGTATTGATCTAGGACACACTAACATGACCCCACTATGGAAAGGTGAGTCTCTCAGGAACACATACAGGTTGTATTGATCTAGGACACACTAACATGACCCCACTATGGAAAGGTGAGTCTCTCAGGAACACGTACAGGTTGTATTGATCTAGGACACACTAACATGACCCCACTATGGAAAGGTGAGTCTCTCAGGAACACGTACAGGTTGTATTGATCTAGGACACACTAACATGACCCCACTATGGAAAGGTGAGTCTCTCAGGAACACGTACAGGTTGTTTTGATCTAGGACGCCCACAAGCTTTACAAGACTCGTCTGAAGGTCTCCTGGTACCAGTTTAACACATTTATGGAAGTATATATGGAGATAGTTTAGTGTAAAAAATAAGGGGTGAAATACATGTAAAATATTAATATTAGTTTCCTGATCGTTTTCCCCCCAAAATATAAAAATCCCAAGACTATTTGGCCCCAAACAGACATTACATGGTGACAGACTATCTGATTGAAAACTGGGGAAAAAATGTACAATATACAAATGAAGTGAGCCTTGCTATTGAGAAAGGATTGAAACAGGCAGAGAGAAGACAGGCTATGTGCCCACTGCCACAAAATGAGGTGGAAACTGAGCTGTACTTTCTAACCTCCTGCCAAATGTACAACGATATAAGAGACACATATTTCCCTCAGATTACAAAGACCCCAAAATAATTTGAAAACAAATATAACATTGACAAGCTCCTGTATCTGTTAGGTGAAATACCACAGTGTGCAATCATGTCAGCAGAATGTGTGACCTGTTGTGATGAGAACAGGGTAACCAGTGGAGAACAAACACCACAGTAAATAAAACCTAGGACTAGATTTATCACTTTAGTTCATTTCCCTTGACATTTCTACTTCTACTTTTTGTACACACAGCTCAGACTCTCCTACACACACCAGCTGACAGAGGGCCCTAGTGGAGCCGGCTGGCTGAGAGGGCCCTAGTGGAGCCAGCTGGTTGAGAGGGCCATAGTGGATTCAGCTGGTTGAGAGGGCCATAGTGGAGCCAGCTGGATGAGAGGGCCCTAGTGTAGCCAGCTGGTTGAGAGGGCCCTAGTGTAGCCAGCTGGTTGAGAGGGCCCTAGTGTAGCCAGCTGGTTGAGATGGCACTAGTGTAGCCAGCTGGATGAGAGGGCCCTAGTGGAGCCAGCTGGTTGAGAGGGCACTAGTGTAGCCAGCTGGTTGAGATGGCACTAGTGTAGCCAGCTGGTTGAGAGGGCACTAGTGTAGCCAGCTGGTTGAGAGGGCACTAGTGTAGCCAGCTGGTTGAGAGGGCACTAGTGTAGCCAGCTTGTTGAGAGGGCCTTAGTGTAGCCAGCTGGTTGAGAGGGCCCTAGTGTAGCCAGCTGGTTGAGAGGGCACTAGTGTAGCCAGCTGGATGAGAGGGCCCTAGTGTAGCCAGCTGGATGAGAGGGCCCTAGTGGAGCCAGCTGGTTGAGAGGGCCCTAGTGTAGCCAGCTGGTTGAGAGGGCCCTAGTGTAGCCAGCTGGTTGAGATGGCACTAGTGTAGCCAGCTGGTTGAGAGGGCACTAGTGTAGCCAGCTGGTTGAGAGGGCACTAGTGTAGCCAGCTGGTTGAGAGGGCACTAGTGTAGCCAGCTTGTTGAGAGGGCCTTAGTGTAGCCAGCTGGTTGAGAGGGCCCTAGTGTAGCCAGCTGGTTGAGAGGGCACTAGTGTAGCCAGCTGGTTGAGAGGGCACTAGTGGAGCCAGCTGGTTGAGAGGGCCCTAGTGGAGCCAGCTGGTTGAGAGGGCCCTAGTGGAACCAGCTGGTTGAGAGGGCACTAGTGGAACCAGCTGGTTGAGAGGGCACTAGTGTAGCCAGCTGGTTGAGAGGGCCCTAGTGTAGCCAGCTGGTTGAGAGGGCACTAGTGTAGCCAGCTGGTTGAGAGGGCACTAGTGTAGCCAGCTGGTTGAGAGGGCCCTAGTGTAACCAGCTGGTTGAGAGGGCACTAGTGTAGCCAGCTGGTTGAGAGGGCCCTAGTGTAACCAGCTGGTTGAGAGGGCCCTAGTGTAGCCAGCTGGTTGAGAGGGCCCTAGTGTAACCAGCTGGTTGAGAGGGCCCTAGTGTAGCCAGCTGGTTGAGAGGGCCCTAGTGGTACCGGGGTACCGGTGCAGAGTCAATGTGCGGGTCACCGGTGTCAAGGTTATTGAGGTAATATGTACATGTAGGTAGAGTTATTAAAGTGACTATACATAGATAATAACAGAGAGTAGCAGCAGCGTAGGCGAAGGGGGGGACAATGCAAATAGTCTGGGTAGCCATTTGATTAGATGTTCAGGAGTCTTATGGCTTGGGTGTAGAAGATGTTTAGAAGCCTCTTGGACCTAGACTTGGTGCTCCGGAACCGCTTGCCGTGCGGTAGCAGAGAGAACAGTCTATGACTAGGGTGACTGGAGTCTTTGACCATTTTTATGGCCTTCCTCTGACACCGCCTGGTATAGAGGTCCTGGATGGCAGGAAGCTTGACCCAGTGATGTACTGGGTCGTACGCACTACCCTCTATAGTGTCATGTGGTCAGAGGTCGATCAGTTGCCATACCAGGCAGTGATGCAACCCGTCAGGATGCTCTCGATGGTGCAGCTGTAGAACCTTTTGAGGATCTGAGGACCCATGCCAAATCTTTTCAGTCTCCTTTTGTCGTGCCTTCTTCACGACTGTCTTCGTGTGTTTGGATCAAGTTAGGATGTTGGTGATGTGGACACCAAGGAAGTTGAAGCTCTCAACCTGCTCCACTACAGCCCCGTTGATGAGAATGGGGACGTGCTCGGTCCTCCTTTTCCTGTCTTTCACAATCATCTCCTTTGTCTTGATTACGTTGAGGGAGAGATTGTTGTCCTGGCACCACACGGCCAGGTCTCTGACCTCCTCTCTATAGGCTGTCGCACTGTTGTCAGTGATCAGGCCTACCACTGTTGTGTCATCGGCAAACTTAATGATGGTGTTGGAGTCATGCCTCGGCGAGCAGTCATGAGTGAACAGGGAGTACAGGAGGGGACTGAGCACACAGCCCCCGTGTTGAGGATCAGCGTGGCGGATGTGTTGTTACCTAACCTTACCACCTGGTGGCGGCCCATCAGGAAGTCCAGGATCCAGTTGCAGAGGGGGGTGTTCAGTCCCAGGGTCCTTAGCTTAGTGATGAGCTTTGAGGGCACTATGGTGTTGAACGCTGAGCTGTAGTCAATGAATAGCATTCTCACATAGGTGTTCTTTTTGTCCAGGTGGGAAAGGGCAGTGTTGAGTGCAGCAGAGATTGCATCATCTGTGGATCTGTTGGGACGGTATGCAAATTGGAGTGGGTCTAGGGTTTCTGGGATGATGGTGTTGATGTGAGCCATGACCAGCCTTTCAAATCACTTCATGGCTACAGACGTGAGTACTACGGGTCGGTAGTCATTTAGGGCAGGTTACCTTGGTGTTCTTGGACACAGGGACTATGGTGGTCTGATTGAAACATGTGGTGGATCTAATTTAATACATTTGCTTCTGTCTGTTTTTTAAATAATTCAATTCAAGGTCAGGGTCAAGCTGAGCCGGACCAAGAGTGGAAGAGTGGAAAAGGTTACTGGTTGTGATGACATCACTGGTGAGAAGTCAGTTATGAAAAGATATTGAGTTGACTGCATGTTATTCTGTCAGCCCCATCTCTGTTGACATCTCCCTCTCTCTCCATCTCCCCTCCTCCTCTGTCCCATAGCCGCATCAAGTAGTTTGGGTGTGTATAAATACAGCTAAACCTAGGGTATGACAAAATGGGGTGTGTAGAAATACAGCTAAACCTAGGGTATGGCTAAATGGGGTGTGTAGAAATACAGCTAAACCTAGGGTATGGCTAAATGGGGTGTGGGAGAAATACAGCTAAACCTAGGGTATGGCTAAATGGGGTGTGTAGAAATACAGCTAAACCTAGGGTATGGGCTAAATGTGGTGTGTATAAATACAGCTAAACCTAGGGTATGGCTAAATGGGGTGTGTAGAAATACAGCTAAACCTAGGGTATGGCTAAATGGGGTGTGTAGAAATACAGCTAAACCTAGGGCATGGCTAAATGGGATGTGTATAAATACAGCTAAACCTAGGGTATGGCTAAATGGGGTGTGTAGAAATACAGCTAAACCTAGGGTATGGCTAAATGGGGTGTGTAGAAATACAGCTAAACCTAGAGTATGGCTAAATGGGATGTGTATAAATACAGCTAAACCTAGAGTATGGCTAAATGGGATGTGTATAAATACAGCTAAACCTAGGGTATGGCTAAATGGGATGTGTATAAATACAGCTAAACCTAGGGTATGGCTAAATGGGGTGTGTATAAATACAGCTAAACCTAGGGTATGGCTAAATGGGGTGTGTAGAAATACAGCTAAACCTAGGGTATGGCTAAATGGGGTGTGTATAAATACAGCTAAACCTAGGGTATGGCTAAATGGGGTGTGTAGAAATACAGCTAAACCTAGGTATGGCTAAATGGGGTGTGTATAAATACAGCTAAACCTAGGGTATGGCTAAATGGGGTGTGTAGAAATACAGCTAAACCTAGGGTATGGCTAAATGGGGTGTGTAGAAATACAGCTAAACCTAGGGTATGGCTAAATGGGGTGTGTATAAATACAGCTAAACCTAGGGTATGGCTAAATGGGGTGTGGAGAAATACAGCTAAACCTAGGGTATGGCTAAATGGGGTGTGTAGAAATACAGCTAAACCTAGGGTATGGCTAAATGGGGTGTGTAGAAATACAGTTAAACCTAGGGTATGGCTAAATGGGGTGTGTAGAAATACAGCTAAACCTAGCGCATGGCTAAACGGGGTGTGTATAAATACAGCTAAACCTAGGGTATGGCTAAATGGGGTGTGTAGAAATACAGCTAAACCTAGGGTATGGCTAAATGGGGTGTGTAGAAATACAGCTAAACCTAGGGTATGGCTAAATGGGGTGTGTAGAAATACATCTAAACCTAGGGTATGGCTAAATGGGGTGTGTAGAAATACAGCTAAACCTAGGGTATGGCTAAATGGGGTGTGTAGAAATACAGCTAAACCTAGGGTATGGCTAAATGGGGTGTGTATAAATCCCCCCACCAGTTGAAGCTAATTTACTGTACATAAAAACTCTAAAATAAAGTAGTAAAAAATAGGTATTGTAACGGCTTTCGTCGTTGGATGGAAGAGAGGAGGACCAAATCGCAGCGTGGTACGTTTCCATATTTATTGGAACACTTATTAAACACGAACAAAACAATAAACAGAATGAAACCAACGACGCTACAGACCTGAACATGTGAACCTAGTGAAAACAAAGAACGCAATGAACAGGAACAATCACCCACAAACAAACAGTGAACACAGCCTACCTAAATATGGTTCCCAATCAGAGACAACGTAAAACACCTGCCTCTGATTGAGAACCATATCAGGCCAATCAGACACACCTAAACCAATGAGACACAAAACATAGAATATACCCACCCAGCTCACGTCCTGACCAACTAAACAAAGACTAAACAAAGGAAATAAAGTCAGGAACGTGACAGGTATTGTGTGAACAATAGATTAGTAAGGGGGAAAAACAACAGTAAAAAGACAGTGAATAATAACAGTAGTGAGGCAAAATACAGTAGAGAGGCTATATACAGTAGAGAGGCTATATACAGTAGAGAGGCTATATACAGTAGAGAGGTTATATACAGTAGAGGCTATATACAGTAGAGGCTATATACAGTAGAGGCTATATACAGTAGAGAGGTTAGATACAGTAGTGAGGCTATATACAGTAGTGAGGCTATATACAGTAGTGAGGCTATACACAGTAGAGAGGCTATATACAGTAGAGAGGTTATATACAGTAGAGAGGTTATATACAGTAGAGGCTATATACAGTAGAGAGGCTATATACAATAGAGGCTATATACAGTAGAGAGGTTATATACAGTAGAGAGGTTATATACAGTAGTGAGGCTATATACAGTAGAGAGGTTATATACAGTAGAGAGGTTATATACAGTAGTGAGGCTATATACAGTTTTATTTTTATTTATTTATTTCACCTTTATTTAACCAGGTAGGCTAGTTGAGAACAAGTTCTCATTTACAACTGCGACCTGGCCAAGATAAAGAAAAGCAATTCGACACATACAACAACACAGAGTTACACATGGAATAAACAAAACATACAGTCAATAATACAGTAGAACAAAAGAAAACAAAAAGTCTATATACAGTGAGTGCAAATGAGGTAAGTTAAGGAAATAAATATGCCATGGTGGCGAAGTAATGACAATATTGCAATTAAACACTGGAATGGTAGATCGGCAGAAGATGAATGTGCGGTAGAGATACTGGGGTGCAAAGGAGCAAAATAAATAAATAAATACCAGTATGGGGATGAGGTAGGTAGATAGATGGGCTGTTTACAGATGGGCTATGTACAGGTGCAGTGATCTGTAAGCTGCTCTGACAGCTGGTGCTTAAAGCTAGTGAGGGAGATATGAGTCTCCAGCTTCAGAGATTTTTGCAATTCGTTCCAGTCATGGGCAGCAGAGAACTGGAAGGAAAGACGACCAAAGGAGGAATTGGCTTTGAGGGTGACCAGTGAGATATACCTGCTGGAGCGCGTGCTACGAGTGGGTGCTGCTATGGTGACCAGTGAGCTGAGATAAGGTGGGGCTTTACCTTGCAAAGACTTATAGATGACCTGTAGCCAGTGGGTTTGGCGACGAGTATGAAGCGAGGGCCAACCAACGAGAGCGTACAGGTCGCAATGGTGGGTAGTGTATGGGGCTTTGGTGACAAAACGGATGGCACTGTGATAGACTGCATCCAGTTTGTTGAGTAGAGTGTTGGAGGCTATTTTATAGATGACATCACCGAAGTCGAGGATCGGTCAGTTTTACGAGGGTATGTTTGGCAGCATGAGTGAAGGGATGCTTTGTTGCGATATAGGAAGCCGATTCTAGATTTAATTTTGGATTGGAGATGCTTAATGTGAGTCTGGAAGGATAGTTTACAGTCTAACCAGACACCCAGGTATGTGTAGGTGTCCACATATTCTAAATCAGAGCCGTCCAGAGTAGTGATGCTGGACGGGCGAGCAGGTGCGGGCAGTGTTCGATTTAATAGCATGCATTTAGTTTTACTTGCGTTTAAGAGCAGTTGGAGGCCACGGAAGGAGAGTTGTATGGCATTGAAGCTCGTCTGGAGGTTAGTTAACACAGTGTCCAAGGAGGGGCCAGAAGTATACAGAATGGTGTCGTCTGCGTAGAGGTGGATCAGAGAATCACCAGCAGCAAGAGCAACATCATTGATGTATACAGAAAAGAGAGTCGGTCCGAGAATTGAACCCTTGTGGCACACCC
Source organism: Salvelinus namaycush (assembly GCF_016432855.1). Lineage (NCBI taxonomy): Eukaryota > Metazoa > Chordata > Actinopteri > Salmoniformes > Salmonidae > Salvelinus > Salvelinus namaycush. Next base: position 64,212 of record NW_024058161.1, read on the forward strand.
ATAGAGACTGTCAGAGGTCCGGACAACAGGCCCTCCGATTTGACACACTGAACTCTATCAGAGAAGTAGTTGGTAACCAGGCGAGGCAAATAATTTGAGAAACCAAGGCTGTTGAGTCCTGCCAATAAGAATGTTGTCTTGGCCAGGTCGATGAAAGCCTTGGCCAGGTCGATGAATACGGCTGCACAGTAATGTCTTTTATCGATGGCGGTTATGATGTCGTTTAGAACCTTGAGCGTGGCTGAGGTGCACCCATGACCAGCTCTGAAACCAGATTGCATAGCGGCGAAGGTACGATGGGATTCGAAATGGTCAGTAATCTGTTTGTTAACTTGGCTTTCGAAGACCTTAGAAAGACAGGGTAGGATAGATATAGGTCTGTAGCAGTTTGGGTCTAGAGTGTCACCCCCTTTGAAGAGGGGATGACCCCTGCAGCTTTCCAATCTTTGGGAATCTCAGACGATACGAAAGAGAGGTTGAACAGGCTAGTAATAGGGGTTGCAACAATTTCGGCAGATAATTTTAGAAAGAGAGGGTCCAGATTGTCTAGCCCGGCTGATTTGTAGGGGTCCAGATTTTGCAGCTCTTTCAGAACATCAGCTATCTGGATTTGGGTAAAGGAGAAATGGTGGGGGCTTTGGTGGGTTGCTGTGGAGGGTGCCGGGCAGTTGACCGGGGTAGGGGTAGCCATGTGGAAAGCATGGCCAGCCGTAGAGAAATGCTAATTGAAATTCTCAATTATAGTGGATTTATCGGTGGTGACAGTATTTCCTAGCCTCAGTGCAGTGGGCAGCTGGGAGGAGGTGCTCTTATTCTCCATGGACTTTACAGTGTCACAGAAATTTTTTGAGTTAGTACTACAGGATGCAAATTTCTGTTTGAAAAAGCTAGCCTTAGCTTTTCTAACTGCCTGTGTATATTTGTTCCTAATTTCCCTGAAAAGTTGCATATCACGGGGGCTATTCGATGCTAATGCAGAACGCTACAGGATGTTTTTGTGCTGGTCAAGGGCAGACAGGTCTGGAGTGAACCAAGGACTATATCTATTCCTAGTTCTACATTTTTTGAGAGGGGCATGCTTATTTAAGATGGTGAGGAAGGCACTTTTAAAGAATAGCCAGGCATCATCTACTGACGGGATGAGGTCAATGTCATTCCAGGATACCCC
>NW_024058162.1:0-65188 GCF_016432855.1 Salvelinus namaycush
ACAATATGTTCATCATGGTTACAGCACTACAGTAATACAATATGTTCATCATGGTTACAGCACTACAGTAATACAATATGTTCATCATGGTTACAGCACTACAGTAATACAATATGTTCATCATGGTTACAGCACTACAGTAATACAATATGTTCATCATGGTTACAGCACTACAGTAATACAATATGTTCACCATGGTTACAGCACTACAGTAATACAATATGTTCATCATGGTTACAGCACTACAGTAATACAATATGTTCACCGTGGTTACAGCACTACAGTAATACAATATGTTCATCATGGTTACAGCACTACAGTAATACAATATGTTCATCGTGGTTACAGCCCTACAGTAATACAATATGTTCATCATGGTTACAGCACTACAGTACATATGTTCATCATGGTTACAGCACTACAGTAATACAATATGTTCATCATGGTTACAGCACTACAGTAATACAATATGTTCATCATGGTTACAGCACTACAGTAATACAATATGTTCATCATGGTTACAGCACTACAGTAATACAATATGTTCACCATGGTTACAGCACTACAGTAATACAATATGTTCACCATGGTTACAGCACTACAGTAATACAATATGTTCATCATGGTTACAGCACTACAGTAATACAATATGTTCACCATGGTTACAGCACTACAGTAATACAATATGTTCACCATGGTTACAGCACTACAGTAATACAATATGTTCATCATGGTTACAGCACTACAGTAATACAATATGTTCATCATGGTTACAGCACTACAGTAATACAATATGTTCACCATGGTTACAGCACTACAGTAATACAATATGTTCACCATGGTTACAGCACTACAGTAATACAATATGTTCATCATGGTTACAGCACTACAGTAATACAATATGTTCACCATGGTTACAGCACTACAGTAATACAATATGTTCATCATGGTTACAGCACTACAGTAATACAATATGTTCATCATGGTTACAGCACTACAGTAATACAATATGTTCACCATGGTTACAGCACTACAGTAATACAATATGTTCATCATGGTTACAGCACTACAGTAATACAATATGTTCATCATGGTTACAGCACTACAGTAATACAATATGTTCATCATGGTTACAGCACTACAGTAATACAATATGTTCACCATGATTACAGCACTACAGTAATACAATATGTTCACCATGGTTACAGCACTACAGTAATACAATATGTTCATCATGGTTACAGCACTACAGTAATACAATATGTTCATCATGGTTACAGCACTACAGTAATACAATATGTTCATCATGGTTACAGCACTACAGTAATACAATATGTTCATCATGGTTACAGCACTACAGTAATACAATATGTTCATCATGGTTACAGCACTACAGTAATACAATATGTTCATCATGGTTACAGCACTACAGTAATACAATATGTTCATCATGGTTACAGCACTACAGTAATACAATATGTTCATCATGGTTACAGCACTACAGTAATACAATATGTTCATCATGGTTACAGCACTACAGTAATACAATATGTTCACCATGGTTACAGCACTACAGTAATACAATATGTTCACCATGGTTACAGCACTACAGTAATACAATATGTTCACCATGGTTACAGCACTACAGTAATACAATATGTTCACCATGGTTACAGCACTACAGTAATACAATATGTTCATCATGGTTACAGCACTACAGTAATACAATATGTTCATCATGGTTACAGCACTACAGTAATACAATATGTTCATCATGGTTACAGCACTACAGTAATACAATATGTTCACCATGGTTACAGCACTACAGTAATACAATATGTTCATCATGGTTACAGCACTACAGTAATACAATATGTTCATCATGGTTACAGCACTACAGTAATACAATATGTTCATCATGGTTACAGCACTACAGTAATACAATATGTTCACCATGGTTACAGCACTACAGTAATACAATATGTTCACCATGGTTACAGCACTACAGTAATACATTATGTTCACCATGGTTACAGCACTACAGTAATACAATATGTTCACCATGGTTACAGCACTACAGTAATACAATATGTTCATCATGGTTACAGCACTACAGTAATACAATATGTTCATCATGGTTACAGCACTACAGTAATACAATATGTTCATCATGGTTACAGCACTACAGTAATACAATATGTTCACCATGGTTACAGCACTACAGTAATACAATATGTTCACCATGGTTACAGCACTACAGTAATACAATATGTTCATCATGGTTACAGCACTACAGTAATACAATATGTTCACCATGGTTACAGCACTACAGTAATACAATATGTTCATCATGGTTACAGCACTACAGTAATACAATATGTTCATCATGGTTACAGCACTACAGTAATACAATATGTTCATCATGGTTACAGCACTACAGTAATACAATATGTTCATCATGGGTTACAGCACTACAGTAATACAATATGTTCACCATGGTTACAGCACTACAGTAATACAATATGTTCACCATGGTTACAGCACTACAGTAATACAATATGTTCACCATGGTTACAGCACTACAGTAATACAATATGTTCATCATGGTTACAGCACTACAGTAATACAATATGTTCATCATGGTTACAGCACTACAGTAATACAATATGTTCATCATGGTTACAGCACTACAGTAATACAATATGTTCACCATGGTTACAGCACTACAGTAATACAATATGTTCACCATGGTTACAGCACTACAGTAATACAATATGTTCATCATGGTTACAGCACTACAGTAATACAATATGTTCACCATGGTTACAGCACTACAGTAATACAATATGTTCATCATGGTTACAGCACTACAGTAATACAATATGTTCATCATGGTTACAGCACTACAGTAATACAATATGTTCACCATGGTTACAGCACTACAGTAATACAATATGTTCACCATGGTTACAGCACTACAGTAATACAATATGTTCAGCATGGTTACAGCACTACAGTAATACAATATGTTCATCATGGTTACAGCACTACAGTAATACAATATGTTCACCGTGGTTACAGCACTACAGTAATACAATATGTTCATCGTGGTTACAGCACTACAGTAATACAATATGTTCATCATGGTTACAGCACTACAGTAATACAATATGTTCATCATGGTTACAGCACTACAGTAATACAATATGTTCATCATGGTTACAGCACTACAGTAATACAATATGTTCATCATGGTTACAGCACTACAGTAATACAATATGTTCACCATGGTTACAGCACTACAGTAATACAATATGTTCATCATGGTTACAGCACTACAGTAATACAATATGTTCACCATGGTTACAGCACTACAGTAATACAATATGTTCATCATGGTTACATCACTACAGTAATACAATATGTTCATCATGGTTACAGCACTACAGTAATACAATATGTTCATCGTGGTTACAGCACTACAGTAATACAATATGTTCACCATGGTTACAGCACTACAGTAATACAATATGTTCATCATGGTTACAGCACTACAGTAATACAATATGTTCACCATGGTTACAGCACTACAGTAATACAATATGTTCACCATGGTTACAGCACTACAGTAATACAATATGTTCACCATGGTTACAGCACTACAGTAATACAATATGTTCATCATGGTTACAGCACTACAGTAATACAATATGTTCACCATGGTTACAGCACTACAGTAATACAATATGTTCATCATGGTTACAGCACTACAGTAATACAATATGTTCATCATGGTTACAGCACTACAGTAATACAATATGTTCATCATGGTTACAGCACTACAGTAATACAATATGTTCACCATGGTTACAGCACTACAGTAATACAATATGTTCATCATGGTTACAGCACTACAGTAATACAATATGTTCATCATGGTAATACAATTGCATTGCAGTCAGACTGACACCTATAGGCCAATGGTTGCATTGCAGTCAGACTGACACCTATAGGCCAATGGTTGCATTGCAGTCAGACTGACACCTATAGGCCAATGGTTGCATTGCAGTCAGACTGACACCTATAGGTCAATGGTTGCATTGCAGTCAGACTGACACCTATAGGCCAATGGTTGCATTGCAGTCAGACTGACACCTATAGGCCAATGGTTGCATTGCAGTTAGACTGACACCTATAGGCCAATGGTTGCATTGCAGTTAGACTGACACCTATAGGCCAATGGTTGCATTGCAGTCAGACTGACACCTATAGGCCAATGGTTGCATTGCAGTTAGACTGACACCTATAGGCCAATGGTTGCATTGCAGTCAGACTGACACCTATAGGTCAATGGTTGCATTGCAGTTAGACTGACACCTATAGGCCAATCGTTGCATTGCAGTTAGACTGACACCTATAGGCCAATGGTTGCATTGCAGTCAGACTGACACCTATAGGTCAATGGTTGCATTGCAGTCAGAGTACTACAGATTATTAGAGGGATTTGTTTTCACCTTTATTGAACCAGGTAGGCCATTTGAGAACACCTTTATTTAACCAGGTAGGCTAGTTGAGAACACCTTTATTTAACCAGGTAGGCTAGTTGAGAACACCTTTATTTAACCAGGTAGGCCAGTTGAGAACACCTTTATTTAACCAGGTAGGCTAGTTGAGAACACCTTTATTTAACCAGGTAGGCCAGTAGAGAACACCTTTATTGAACCAGGTAGGCCAGTAGAGAACACCTTTATTGAACCAGGTAGGCCAGTTGAGAACAAGTTCTCATTTACAACTGCGACCTGGCCAAGATAAAGCAAAGCAGTGCGACACATACAACAACACAGAGTTACACATGCGATAAACAAACGTACAGTCAATAACACAATATAAAAATATATATACAGTGTGTGCAAATGTAGTAAGATTAGGGAGGTAAGGCAATAAATAGACCATAGTGGTGAAATCATTACAATTTAACATTAACACTGGAGTGATAGATGTGCAAGTAGAGATACTGGGGTGCAAAGGAGCAACAACAAAAAAATAACTATATGGGGATGAGGTAGTTGGATGGGCTATTTACAGATGGGCTGTGTACAGGTGCAATGATCGGTAAGCTGCTCTGACAGCTGATGCTTAAAGTTAGTGAGGGAGATATAAGACTCTATCTTCAGTGATTTTTGTAATTCGATCCAGTCATTGGCAGCAGAGAACTGGAAAGAAAGGCGGCATAAGGAGGAGTAGGCTTTGGTTGATGACCAGTGAAATATACCTGCTGGATTGCGTGCTAAGGGTGGGTTCTGCTATGATGACCAGTGAGCTGAGATAAGACGGAGCTTTACCTAGCAGAGACTTGTAGATGACCTGGAGCCAGTGGGTTTAGTGACGAATATGAAGCGAGGGCCAGCCAACGAGGGCATACAGGTCGCAGTGGTGGGTTGTATATGGGGCTTTGGTGACAAAACGGATGGCACTGTGATAGACTGCATCCAGTTTGCTGAGTAGAGTGTTGGTAGCAATTTTGTAAATTACATCGCCGAAGTCAAGGATCGGTAGGATAGTCAGTTTTACGAAGGTATGTTTGGATAATATAACTCACTGTCTTATTGAATCAAAAATGTATTTTCTTTCATTTGTTCCAGGGGATCAATCTCAAGATGGAAGTTCCCCCGTGCCACTAAAGGAGGATGTTGAGAACATGGAGAAAGAGGAACTCCAGAAGGTTCTGTTGGAACAGATCGATCTACGAAGACGACTAGAACAGGAGTTCCACGCTCTGAAGGGAAACTCCCCCTTCCCTGTGTTCCGTAAGGCTAACTCTCTGTCTCTAACTCTAACCCTCACACCCTAACCCCTCACACCCTAACCCCTCACACCCTAACCCCTCACACCCTAACCCCTCACACCCTAACCCTCACACCCTAACCCTCACACCCTAACCCTGGTGGGAAGCTGCTATAGACCACCAAGTGCTAACAGTCAGTATCTGAATAATGTGTGAAATGATAATGTCTGTGATATCAATAGAGAGGTATATTTTCTGGGTGATTACAATATTGACTGGCTTTCATCAGGCTGCCTACTCAAGAGAAAGCTTCAAACTGTAACTAGTGCCTGCAACCTGGTTCGGGTTGTCAATCAACCTACCAGGGTAGTTACAAACAGCACAGGAATTAAATCATCAACATGTATTGATCATATCTTTACTAATGCTGCAGAAATTTGTTTGAAATCCATCGGATGAAGTGATCGCAATATAGTAGCCATATCAAGGAAAACCAAAGTTCCAAAGGCTGGACCTAATAAGGTGTATAAGAGGTCATACAATACATTTTTACAGTGATTCCTATGTGGTTGATGTGAAGAATATTTGTTGGTCCGCGGTGTGTAATGACGAGCAACCAGACGTTGCACTTGACACATTTATGAAATTGCTTATTCCAGTTACTAATAAACACGCACCCATGAAGAAAATGACTGTAAAAATTGTTAAATCCCCTTGGATTGAAGAGGAATTTAACAATTTTATGAAATGAGGGATGAGGCAAAAGAGATGGCAAATAGATCTGGCTGTACATCCGATTGGCAAACGTACTGCAAATTGAGAAATCATGTGACTAAACTGAATAAAAAGAAGTAACTACACTATGAAACAAAGATAAATGAAATAAAAAATGATAGTAAAAAGATTTGTGGCACCTTAAATTACATTTAGGGAAAAAAAGGCAAACTCAGCTCCATCATTCATTGAATCAGACGGATCATTCATCACAAAACCCACTGATAATAAAAACTATTTTAATTACTTTCTCATTGGCAAGATTAGAACATGTAGGCATGACATGCCAGCAACAAACGCTGACACTACACATCCAAGTATATCTGACGAAACTCTGAAAGACAAGAAGACAAGACAGAACACAGAGGGTGCTCTTTAATGGAAGCCTCTCAAACATAATCCAGGTAGAATCAGGAATTCTCCAGGGCAGCTGTTTAGGCCCCTTACTTTTTTCAATCTTGACTAATGACATGCAACTGGCTTTGAGTAAAGCCAGAGTTTCTATGTATGCAAATGACTCAACACTATACACGTCAGCTACTACAGCGACTGAAATGACTCAACACTAGACACGTCAGCTACCACAGCGACTGAAATGACTCAACACTATACACGTCAGCTACCACAGCGACTGAAATGACTCAACACTAGACACGTCAGCTACCACAGCGACTGAAATGACTCAACACTATACACGTCAGCTACCACAGCGACTGAAATGACTCAACACTATACACGTCAGCTACCACAGCGACTGAAATGACTCAACACTATACACGTCAGCTACCACAGCGACTGAAATGACTCAACACTAGACACGTCAGCTACCACAGCGACTGAAATGACTCAACACTATACACGTCAGCTACCACAGCGACTGAAATGACTCAACACTATACACGTCAGCTACCACAGCGACTGAAATGACTCAACACTAGACACGTCAGCTACCACAGCGACTGAAATGACTCAACACTATACACGTCAGCTACCACAGCGACTGAAATGACTCAACACTATACACGTCAGCTACCACAGCGACTGAAATGACTCAACACTAGACACGTCAGCTACCACAGCGACTGAAATGACTCAACACTAGACACGGCAGCTACTACAGCGACTGAAATGACTCAACACTATACACACGGCAGCTACTACAGCGACTGAAATGACTCAACACTATACACACGGCAGCTACTACAGCGACTGAAATGACTCAACACTATACACGGCAGCTACTACAGCGACTGAAATGACTCAACACTAGACACGTCAGCTACCACAGCGACTGAAATGACTCAACACTAGACACGTCAGCTACCACAGCGACTGAAATGACTCAACACTATACACGTCAGCTACCACAGCAACTGAAATGACTCAACACTAGACACGTCAGCTACCACAGCGACTGAAATGACTCAACACTAGACACGTCAGCTACCACAGCGACTGAAATGACTCAACACTATACACGTCAGCTACCACAGCAACTGAAATGACTCAACACTATACACGTCAGCTACTACAGCGACTGAAATGACTCAACACTAGACACGTCAGCTACTAAAGCGACTGAAATGACTCAACACTATACACGTCAGCTACCACAGCAACTGAAATGACTCAACAATAGACACGTCAGCTACCACAGCGACTGAAATGACTCAACACTATACACGTCAGCTACCACAGCGACTGAAATGACTCAACACTATACACGTCAGCTACCACAGCGACTGAAATGACTCAACACTAGACACGTCAGCTACTACAGCGACTGAAATGACTCAACACTAGACACGTCAGCTACCACAGCGACTGAAATGACTCAACACTATACACGTCAGCTACCACAGCGACTGAAATGGCTCAACACTAGACACGTCAGCTACCACAGCGACTGAAATGACTCAACACTATACACGTCAGCTACCACAGCGACTGAAATGACTCAACACTATACACGTCAGCTACCACAGCGACTGAAATGACTCAACACTATACAGGTCAGCTACTACAGCGACTGAAATGACTCAACATTATACACGTCAGCTACCACAGCGACTGAAATGACTCAACACTATACACGTCAGCTACCACAGCGACTGAAATGACTCAACACTAGACACGTCAGCTACCACAGCGACTGAAATGACTCAACACTATACACGTCAGCTACCACAGCGACTGAAATGACTCAACACTAGACACGTCAGCTACCACAGCGACTGAAATGACTCAACACTATACACGTCAGCTACCACAGCGACTGAAATGACTCAACACTATACACGTCAGCTACCACAGCGACTGAAATGACTCAACACTAGACACGTCAGCTACCACAGCGACTGAAATGACTCAACACTAGACACGTCAGCTACCACAGCGACTGAAATGACTCAACACTATACACGTCAGCTACCACAGCGACTGAAATGGCTCAACACTAGACACGTCAGCTACCACAGCGACTGAAATGACTCAACACTAGACACGTCATCTACTACAGGGACTGAAATGACTACTACACACGTCATCTACTACAGGGACTGAAATGACTACAACACACGTCATCTACTACAGGGACTGAAATGACTACAACACTACACACGTCATCTACTACAGGGACTGAAATGACTACAACACTACACACGTCATCTACTACAGGGACTGAAATGACTCAACACTAGACACGTCAGCTACCACAGCGACTGAAATGACTCAACACTAGACACGTCAGCTACCACAGCGACTGAAATGACTCAACACTAGACACGTCAGCTACCACAGCGACTGAAATGACTCAACACTATACACGTCAGCTACCACAGCAACTGAAATGACTACAACACTAGACACGTCATCTACTACAGGGACTGAAATGACTACAACACTACACACGTCATCTACTACAGGGACTGAAATGACTACAACACTACACACGTCATCTACTACAGGGACTGAAATGACTACAACACTACACACGTCATCTACTACAGGGACTGAAATGACTACAACACTACACACGTCATCTACTACAGGGACTGAAATGACTACAACACTATACACGTCATCTACCACAGCAACTGAAATGACTCAACAATAGACACGTCAGCTACCACAGCGACTGAAATGACTCAACACTATACACGTCAGCTACCACAGCGACTGAAATGACTCAACACTAGACACGTCAGCTACCACAGCGACTGAAATGACTCAACACTAGACACGTCAGCTACCACAGCGACTGAAATGACTCAACACTATACACGTCAGCTACCACAGCGACTGAAATGACTCAACACTAGACACGTCAGCTACTACAGCGACTGAAATGACTCAACACTAGACACGTCAGCTACCACAGCGACTGAAATGACTCAACACTATACACGTCAGCTACCACAGCGACTGAAATGGCTCAACACTAGACACGTCAGCTACCACAGCGACTGAAATGACTCAACACTATACACGTCAGCTACCACAGCGACTGAAATGACTCAACACTATACACGTCAGCTACCACAGCGACCGAAATGACTCAACACTATACACGTCAGCTACCACAGCGACTGAAATGACTCAACACTAGACACGTCAGCTACTACAGCGACTGAAATGGCTCAACACTAGACACGTCAGCTACTACAGCGACTGAAATGACTCAACACTATACACGTCAGCTACCACAGCGACTGAAATGACTCAACACTAGACACGTCAGCTACCACAGCGACTGAAATGACTCAACACTAGACACGTCAGCTACTACAGCGACTGAAATGACTCAACACTATACACGTCAGCTACCACAGCGACCGAAATGACTCAACACTATACACGTCAGCTACCACAGCGACTGAAATGACTCAACACTATACACGTCAGCTACCACAGCGACTGAAATGACTCAACACTAGACACGTCAGCTACCACAGCGACTGAAATGGCTCAACACTAGACACGTCAGCTACTACAGCGACTGAAATGACTCAACACTAGACACGTCAGCTACTACAGCGACTGAAATGACTCAACACTATACACGTCAGCTACCACAGCGACTGAAATGACTCAACACTATACACGTCAGCTACCACAGCGACTGAAATGACTCAACAATAGACACGTCAGCTACTACAGCGACTGAAATGACTCAACACTATACACGTCAGCTACCACAGCGACTGAAATGACTCAACACTAGACACGTCAGCTACCACAGCGACTGAAATGACTCAACACTATACACGTCAGCTACCACAGCGACTGAAATGACTCAACACTATACACGTCAGCTACCACAGCGACTGAAATGACTCAACACTATACACGTCAGCTACTACAGCGACTGAAATGACTCAACATTATACACGTCAGCTACCACAGCGACTGAAATGACTCAACACTATACACGTCAGCTACTACAGCGACTGAAATGACTCAACATTATACACGTCAGCTACCACAGCGACTGAAATGACTCAACACATAGCCCACCCAACTACCTCATCCACTAATTGTTATTAATTGTTTTGCTCCTTAGCACCCCGTATCTCTACTTGCACATTCTTCTTCTGCACACCTATCACTCCAGACCATCTGCACACCTATCACTCCAGACCATCTGCACACCTATCACTCCAGACCATCTGCACACCTATCACTCCAGACCATCTGCACACCTATCACTCCAGACCATCTGCACACCTATCACTCCAGACCATCTGCACACCTATCACTCCAGACCATCTGCACACCTATCACTCCAGACCATCTGCACACCTATCACTCCAGACCATCTGCACACCTATCACTCCAATGTTAATTGGTATATTGTAATTACTTTGCCACCATGGCCTATTTATTGCCTTAACTCCCTTATCTTACCTCATTTGCACTCACTGTATATAGACTTTCTTCAACTGTATTATTGACTGTATGTTTGTTTATTACATGTGTCAATCTGTGTTGTTGTAGTTGCAAATGATAACTTGTTCTCAGCTAGGCTACCTGGTTAAATACAGGTGGAATAAAACAACAACAAAAAACACCTCTGACTCTACCACACCTCTGACTCTGACTCTACCACCCCTCTGACTCTAACCACACCTCTGACCCTACCACACCTCTGACTCTAACCACACCTCTGACTCTACCACACCTCTGTCTCTACCACACCTCTGACTCTACCACACCTCTGACTCTAACCACACCTCTGACTCTAACCACACCTCTGACCCTACCACACCTCTGACTCTAACCACACCTCTGACTCTACCACACCTCTGTCTCTACCACACCTCTGACTCTACCACACCTCTGACTCTAACCACACCTCTGACTCTAACCACACCTCTGACCCTACCACACCTCTGACTCTAACCACACCTCTGACTCTACCACACCTCTGTCTCTACCACACCTCTGACTCTACCACACCTCTGACTCTAACCACACCTCTGACCCTACCACACCTCTGACTCTAACCACACCTCTGACCCTACCACACCTCTGACTCTACCACACCTCTGACCCTACCACACCTCTGACCCTGACTCTACCACACCTCTGACTCTACCACACCTCTGACCCTACCACACCTCTGACCCTACCACACCTCTGACTCTGACTCTACCACACCTCTGACCCTACCACACCTCTGACTCTAAACACACCTCTGACTCTAAACACACCTCTGACCCTACCACCCCTCTTACTCTACCACACCTCTGACCCTTCCAAACCTCTGACTCTACCACACCGCTGACTCTACCCACACCTCTGACTCTACCACACCTCTGACTCTACCACACCTCTGACCCTACGACACCGCTGACTCTAACCACACCTCTGACCCTTCCAAACCTCTGACTCTACCACACCTCTGACCCTACCACACCTCTTACCCTACGACACCTTGACCCTAACACCTCTGACCCTAACACACCTCATACCCTACAACACCTCTGACCCTTCCAAACCTCTGACTCTACCACACCTCTGACTCTACCACACCTCTGACCCTACGACACAGCTGACTCTAACCACACCTCTGACCCTTCCAAACCTCTGACTCTACCACACCTCTGACTCTACCACACCTCTGACCCTACGACACAGCTGACTCTAACCACACCTCTGACCCTTCCAAACCTCTGACCCTACAACACCTCTGACCCTACAACACCTTGACCCTAACACCTCTGACCCTAACACACCTATGTCTCTGAATCTGTAGTCTAGGAGTTTACCAGTGGAACATTTTATCAATCACACAGTCCATCTGATTACCAGTCAGATCAAATCAAATCAAATTGTAATTGTCACATTGTTAGGTATGCGTAACTGGCTGTAAGGGAGTCAGGCGCAGGAGAATTTGGGTAGCAAATAGACAAAGCAAATAAATAAATAAATAAATTAATAGACAAAGCAAACAAAGCCTTTTATTTAGGCGAACAATAACACACGGCACTAAGAACACTAAACACAATACGGGTAACATAACCCAGCGCAACCAGTCTAACGTGCGCATACACGAAATAATAAACCATTTCACACACAGACATGGGGGGAACATTAAATACACGACAAGTAATGAGGGAAATGTAAACCAGGTGTGTGGGAAAACAAGACAAAACAAATGGAAAATGAAAGATGGATCGGCTACGGCTAGAAGACCGTTGACGTCGACCGCCGAACGCCGCCCGAACAAGGAGAGGAACCGACTTCGGCGGAAGTCGTGACACACACACACATGTTTAGCAGATGTTATTACGGTATAGCGAAATGCTTGTGTTCCTAGCTCCAACAGTGCAGTAGTATCTAACAATTCACAATAATACACACAAATTTAATTAAGGACAGATTAAGAAAATAAATATTAGGATGAGCAATGTCGGAGTGGAATTGACAAAAATAAAGTAGAATAGAATACAGTAAATCAAATCAAACTATTTGTCACATGCGTCGAATACAAGTGTAGACTTTACTGTGAAATGCTTCCTTACAAGCCCTTAACCAACAGTGCAGTTCAAGAAGAAGAAAATATTTACCAAGTAGACTAAAATAAAAATAAATAATAAAAAGAAACACAATAAGAATAACCATAACGAGGCTATATACAGGGGGCACCGGTACCGAGTCAGTGTGCAGGCTATATACAGGGGGCACCGGTACCGAGTCAGTGTGGAGGCTATATACAGGGGGCACCGGTACCGAGTCAGTGTGCAGGCTATATACAGGGGGTACCGGTACAGAGTCAATGTGGAGGCTATATACAGGGTGTACCGGTACCGAGTCAGCGTGCAGGCTATATACAGGGGGTACCGGTACCGAGTCAGTGTGGAGGCTATATACAGGGGGCACCGGTACCGAGTCAGTGTGCAGGCTATATACAGGGGGTACCGGTACCGAGTCAGCGTGCAGGCTATATACAGGGGGTACCGGTACCGAGTCAGTGTGCAGGCTATATACAGGGGGCACTGGTACCGAGTCAGCGTGCAGGCTATATACAGGGGGCACTGGTACCGAGTCAGCGTGCAGGCTATATACAGGGGGCACCGGTACCGAGTCAATGTGCAGGCTATATACAGGGTATTACGGTACCGAGTCAGTGTGCAGGCTATATACAGGGTATTACGGTACCGAGTCAGCGTGCAGGCTATATACAGGGTATTACGGTACCGAGTCAGTGTGCAGGCTATATACAGGGGGCACTGGTACCGAGTCAGCGTGCAGGCTATATACAGGGTATTACGGTACCGAGTCAGTGTGCGTGGGTACAGGCTAGTTGAGGTAATCTGTACATGTAGGTGGGGGTGAAGTAACTATGCATAGGTAACAAACAAACAGCGAGTAGCAGCAGTGTACAAGAGGGGGGGTGTCAATGTAAATTGTCCAGTGGCGATATTTATGAATTGTTCAGCAGTCTAATGGCTTGGGGGTAAAAGCTGATGAGGAGCCTTTTGGTTCTAGACTTGGCGCTCCGGTACCGCTTGCCGCACGGTAGCAGAGAAAACAGTCTATAACTTGGGTGACTGGAGTCTCTGACAATTTTATGGGCTTTCCTCTGACACCGCTTATTATATAGATCCCGGATGGCAGGAAGATTGGCCCAAGTGATGTACTGGGCCGTTCGCACTACCCTATGTAGCGCCTTACGGTCAGATGCAGAGCAGTTGCCATACCAGGCGGTGATGCAACCGGTCAGGATGCTCTCAATGGTGCAGCTGTAGAACCTTTTGAGGATCTGGGGGCCCATGCCAAATCTTTTCAGTCTCCTGAGGGGGAAAAGGTTTTGTTGTGCCCTCTTCACGACTGTCTTGGTATGTTTGCACCATGACAGTTTGTTGGTGATGTGGACACCAAGGAACTTGAAGCTCTCGACCCGCTCCACTACAGCCCCATCGATGTGAATGGTGGCCTGTTCGGCCCGCCTTTTCCTGTAGTCCACGATCAGCTCCTTTGTCTTGCTCACATTGAGGGAGAGGTTGTTGTGCTGGCACCACACTCCCAGAGCCCTCACCTCCTCCATGTAAGCTTTCTCGTCATTGTTGGTAATCAAGCCCACCACTGTTGTGTTGTCTGCAAACTTGATGATTGAGTTGGAGGCGTGCGTGGCCACTCAATCATGGGTGAACAGGGAGTACAGGAGGGGGCTGAGAACGCACCCTTGTGGGGCCACCGTGTTGAGGATCAGCGAAGTGGAGGTGTTGTTTCCTACCTTCACCACCTGGGGGCGGCCCTGGACTAATTTTCTACACTGGACTAATGTATGTTTTTAAGAAATGTAACTACACTGGACTAATGTATGTTTTTGCTCTGTCTTGTTCTTCAGATTCCATCCAGAAACAACATCCGGAAAGAAAAGATCACATCACATCTTAACAGCTAAATGGTAAATAAAATATTGATGGTTTCTGTAAGTGTTTTGTAAAGGCATTGAGGAAGATTGTTGTGGAGGAGATTAAAAACAGCTAGATAAATCAAACATGTATATTATTTATAAAAAATGATTAAATGAATGATATTGTTTTTGGAATTACATGGTGTTGGAAGTTTGCTAGCATGTTGCAAATGTATGAAAGGTTATACAGTGAATTCGGAAAGTATTCAGACACCTTGACTTTTTTCCACATTTTGTTACGTTACAGCCTTATTCTAAAATGGATTAAATTGTTGTTTTTTCTCTCATCAATCTACACACAATACCCCATAATGACATCACAATACCCCATAATGACATCACAATACCCCGTAATGACATCACAATACCCCGTAATGACATCACAATACCCCATAATGACATCACAATACCCCGTAATGACATCACAATACCCCGTAATGACAAAGCAAAAACAGGAATTTAGAAATCACAGGAATAACAAGAATCACATTTACACAAGTATTCAGACCCTTTACTCTAGTACTTTGTTGAAGCACCTTTGGCAGGGATTACAGCCTGGAGTCTTCTTGGGTATGACGCTACAAGCTTGGCACACCTGTATTTGGGGAGTTTCTCCCATTCCATCTCTGTAGATCCACTCAAGCTCTGTCAGGTTGGATGGGGGCAGACGCTGCACTAATATTTTCGGGTCTCTCCAGAGCTGTTCGATCGGGTTCAAGTCTGTGCTCTGGCTGGGCCACTCAAGGACATTCAGAGACGAAGCCACTCCTGCGTTGTCTTGGCTGTGGGCTTAGGGTCATTGTCCTGTGGGAAGGTGAACCTTCGCCCAAGTCTGAGGTCATGAGCGCTCTGGAGCAGGTTTTCATCAAGGATCTCTCTGTACTTTGCTCCGTTCATCTTTGCCCTGATCCTGACTAGTCTCCCAGTCCCGCCGCTGAAAAACATCCCCACAGCATGATGCTGCCATCACCGTGCTTCACAGTAGGGATGGTACCAGGTTACCTCCAGACGTGACGCTTGGCATTCAGGCCAAAGAGTTCAATCTTGGTTTCATCAGACCAGAGAATCTTGTTTCTCATGGTCAGAGCCTTTAGGTGCCTTTTGGCAAACTCCAAGCGGGCTGTCATGTGCCTTTTACTGAGGAGTGGTTTCCGTCTGGCCACTACAATAATGGCCTGATTGGTGGAGTGCTGCAGAGATGGTTGTCCTTCTGGAAGGTTTTCCCATCTCCACAGAGGAACTCTGAAACTCTGTCAGAGTGACCATCGGGTTCTTGGTCACCTCCCTGACCAAGGCCCTTCTCCCCTAATTGCTCAGTTTGGCTGTACGGCCAACTCTAGGAAGTCTTGATGGTTCCAAACTTCTTCTATTCAAGAATAATGGAGGCCACTGTGTTCTTGGGGACCTTCAATGCTGCAGAAATGTGTTGGTATCCTTCCCCAGATCTGTGCCTCGACACAATCCTGTCTCCGAGCTCTACGCACATTTCTTTCGACCTCATGGGACGGTTTTTGCTCTGACATGCACTGTCAACTTTGGGACCTTAAAGAGACATGTATGTGCCTTTCCAAATCATGTACAATCAATTGAATTGACCACAGGTGGACTCTAATCCACTGGCAGGTAGCCTAGTGGTTAGAGCGTTGGACTAGTAACTGAAAGGTTACAAGTTCAAATCACCGAGCTGACAAGGTACAAATCTGTCGTTCTGCCCCTGAACAGGCAGTTAACCCACTGTTCCCCGGTAGGCCGTCATTGAAATAAGAATTTGTTCTTAACTGACGTGCCTAGTTAAATAAAAAATAAACAATCATGGAGAAACATCTTCCATCATCAATGGAAACAGGCTGCACCTGAGCTCCATTTCAAGTCTAATAGCAAAGGAACTGAATACTTATGTAAATAAGGTATTTTGTTTTACATTTTTTAAATAAATTTGAACATGTTTATAAAAACCTGTTTTCATTTTGTCACTATTGTGTATAGTGTGTAGATTGATGAGGAAAACAAATTATTTAATCCATTTAGAATAAGGCTGTAACGTAAATTAAAATGTGGAAAAAGCCAAGGGGTCTGAATACTTTTCGAATTCACTGTATACTACTATACTAAACATGATACACATGGTATATTATGATAGTAATGAGGTCATACCTTCCAGGGAACGTGGAAGACATTCCTGAAAATCTGAAGGAGAAACTAAGGTCCTATGAACCTCAGGAGTAAAATAACCTGAAACAGGACTAAAACCATCTGAAACAGATAAGTGACATCGTCCCCCCAGCCAACCCATGACCATTACCCTTGGACAGATAACAGTCTCTGATATGAAGTATCATAGAGCATGATGCATCAAAAGAGAACATTAAAAACTCATCCTAATTTTATTTATTTTGATTAACTTGAATTTATTCAGGGTAGCCCAATTGAGACCAGGGTCTCAGTCCCAATGGTGCCCTGAGTACAAACATTTTCTCACAGACAGGAAGAACAATTAACATTACAAATAGAACAAGAAGAATACAAATAACCACAAGGCATCTTCCTTGTTCAGAAGATATAATGGATGAATTGTCATTAATACAAAATCAATTATATTATTATTATTACAAACTGTTAATGCAGATGTATTTAAATATATGTTCTTGAAGTTTCTCTACTATTTATGTTCATAAATAAAAGTCTATACAATAATTAATACTCTGACTTTTCTCTATTGATTATGTTTTTATTCATAATTGTTTACAATACTTTTACTTTGGTGAGAAGATAGACTTTTTAGTCTATGGCTGTTCCATCGGTAAGACAGGTCTATGACTGTTCCATCGGTAAGAAAGGTCTATGACTGTTCCATCGGTAAGAAAGGTCTATGACTGTTCCATCGGTAAGAAAGGTCTATGACTGTTCCATCGGTAAGAAAGGTCTATGACTGTTCCATCGGTAAGAAAGGTCTATGACTGTTCCATCGGTAAGAAAGGTCTATGACTGTTCCATCGGTAAGACAGGTCTATGACTGTTCCATCGGTAAGAAAGGTCTATGACTGTTCCATCGGTAAGAAAGGTCTATGACTGTTCCATCGGTAAGAAAGGTCTATGACTGTTCCATCGGTAAGAAAGGTCTATGACTGTTCCATCGGTAAGACAGGTCTATGACTGTTCCATCGGTAAGAAAGGTCTATGACTGTTCCATCGGTAAGAAAGGTCTATGACTGTTCCATCGGTAAGACAGGTCTATGACTGTTCCATCGGTAAGAAAGGTCTATGACTGTTCCATCGGTAAGACAGGTCTATGACTGTTCCATCGGTAAGAAAGGTCTATGACTGTTCCATCGGTAAGAAAGGTCTATGACTGTTCCATCGGTAAGAAAGGTCTATGACTGTTCCATCGGTAAGAAAGGTCTATGACTGTTCCATCGGTAAGAAAGGTCTATGACTGTTCCATCGGTAAGAAAGGTCTATGACTGTTCCATCGGTAAGAAAGGAGGATGCATTATATTCAATGAAGCAGCCTAAAAATTCAATGAAGCAGTCAAAAATCCTTGGTAAAAGTAGAAATTCATTATTTGGTCAATTGTCTTAAGTGAAGGAGGAAGGATGGATTTAAAAAATGTGGCTAGCCAAAGATTGTCTATCATATTAACAAGATCGACATGTGACCGCTCTAACAATGGAAATGCATGTCCTTTAAAGATGAAAGGCAAGCGGGAGGGGGCAGATAGCGTGTGAACAACCGGCCATAGAGATAGATAGAGGACTCATCTTTGTATTCTGTGCCTTTATGGTGTCTGACAGCATTGCCAGCGCCATTGAGGCCATCTCCATTTTAAAGTAGTCAATTTTTCTTCTTCAGCTGATTGCTCCCAACTCATAGGAACCCGGTTGACTACTTTAAAATGGCGGACGCCCTCAATGGCAATGTCCATGCTAAAATGGGTTATATGCCATTGTCTCATATCTCGCAAAGGGTAATGGGATAGATAAAAGTCTGGCTACAATGGGCTGCCATAACATTCTAAAATATTACCCAGGTGACATCTGCTGAACCCCATTTCTGCTTCAAAACTGTCTGAATTAATGTAAAACAATAAATGGTAACAATGTTGTATTTTTGGTGAGGAAGTTGATACTTGATAATGTTGTAAATGACTATTTTAGCTGGAAACATCAGATTTTATTATGTAATATCTACATAGGTGTACAGAGGCCCATTATCAGCAACCATCACTCCTGTGTTCCAATGGCACGTTGTGTTAGCTAATCCAAGTTTATCATTTTAAAAGGCTAATTGATCTAATGATCAATTAGTTTTCTAATGAAAACCCTTTCGCAATTATGTTAGCACACCTGAAAACTTGTTCTGATTAAAGAAGCAATAGAACTGGCCTTCTTTAGACTAGTTGAGTATCTGGAGCATCAGCATTTGTGGCTTCGATTACAGGCTCAAAATGGCCAGAAACAAATAACTTTCTTCTGAAACTCATCAGTCTATTCTTGTTCTGAGAAATAGAGGCTATTCCATGCGAGAAATTGCCAATAAACTGAAGATCACGTACAACGCTGTGTACTACTCCCTTCACAGAACAGCACAAACTGGCTCTAACCAGAATAGAAAGAGGAGTGGGAGGCCCCGGTGCACAACTGAGCAAGAGGACAAGTACGTTAGAATGTCTAGTTTGAGAAACAGATGCCTCACAAGTCCTCAACTGGCAGCTTCATTAAATAGTACCCGCAAAACACCAGTCTCAATGTCAACAGTGAAGAGGCGACTCCGGGATGCTGGCCTTCTAGGCAGAGTTGCAAAGAAAAAGCCATATCTTAGACTGGCCAATAAATAGAAAAGATTAAGATGGGCAAAAGAACACAGACACTGGACGGAGGAACTCTGCTTAGAAGGCCAGCATCCCGGAGTCGCCTCTTCACTGTCGGGAAGTCGGCGCTCAAGAAAGATGCTTGAGTTTCCAACTTGGAATTAGGATCACATTCAAAATGTTTTTTCCCAGTTAGACCTCTTTTTTTTGGGGGGGGGGGGGTTCCCAGTTGTCTTGAACACGGCATAGGTCATAAAAGTTATGACGTTAGATACCTACCCAGTTAGGTGTTTATTTCTATCGGCGCAATGCATGGAGAAGCCCGGTGGCTGTACCGATTCCGACAACATATCCCGAGAGAGCTATGTTTCCGTGAAACAGAGAATGTTTCAATCTCTGATGTCTCTCTGGAAGGCAACCCTTGCTCGAATTTCGTCTACTTTGTTGTCAAGAGACTGGACATTGGCGAGTAGTATGCTAGGGAGCGGTGGGCGATGTGCACGTCTACGGAACCTGACCAGGAGGCCACTCCGTCTGCCCCGCCATTGTCTTGGGTTGGCTTCTGGGATTAGATCCATTGTCCTGGGTGGTGGTCCAAACAGAGTATCCGCTTCGGGAAAGTCGTATTCCTGGTCGTAATGTTGGTAAATTGACGTCGCTCTTATATCCAATAGTTCTTCCCGGCTGTATGTAATAAGACTTAAGATTTCCTGGGGTAACAATGTAAGAAATAATACATAAAAAAATAAATTGTGCATAGTTTCCTGAGGACTCGAAGCGAGACAACCATCTCTGTCGGCGCCATAGTTATTATAACAGCTGAGTTGACTTCTTATTTTAAAAGGAGTAAAATAACTAGTAAGATAGCTAACTAATTAAAGTTAGGATTTGAAACCATCCAGTCCTATGATTAAACAAGGCGTTATTTGTTTCTGGCAACAACGTTACCAGATATTACAGTTAATTGTATTTATTTTTCTAGATCAAGAATATCTGTCTGTAATCTGCCAACACATTTGAAAATACAGTACAACCCCAATCAAAGTAAGTACTACTTTTTGGTACATTTACCCTTTTCTCAATATTGTAATATTGTAATAACATGATGTTGTATGGCAAACCTGCCTTTATCTATGTACGTGGGTGAGTGTACTAATGTGTACATCTCCTGCCAATGCGACACCCCCAGGTGCGTTCCCCGCTCGGAGAAGGTTCTGGAAGAGGTGGCCCGTTACCCTCTTACTACATGGAGGAGATGGAGTCTATCTTTGACCAATCACAGGAGTGTCACACCCTGATCTGTTTCACCTGTCTTCCCCATTATCCCCAGTGTATTTATACCTGTGTTCTCTGTTTGTCTGTTGCCAGTTCGTTTTGGTCGTCAAGCCTACCAGCGGTTTCCCCTTGCTCCTGTCTGTTTCTAGTTCATGTTTTCTAGTTGTCCTGGTTTTGACCATTCTGCCTGACCCTGAGCCTGCCTGCCGTTCTGTACCTTGTCACACCAGTTGCAAACCGTAGTCTGGCTTTTTTATGGCGGTTTTGGAGCAGTGGCTTCTTCCTTGCTGAGCGGCCTGTCAGGTTATGTCGATATAGGACTCGTTTTACTGTGGATTTAGATACTTTTGTACCTGTTTCCTCCAGCATCTTCACAGGGTCCTTTGCTGTTGTTCTGAGATTGATTTGCACTTTTCGCACCAAAGTACGTTCATCTCTAAGAGACAGAACGCGTCTCCTCCCTGAGCGGTATGACGGCTGCGTGGTCCCATGGTGTTTATACTTGCATACTATTGTTTGTACAGATGAACGTGGTACCTTCAAGCATTTGGAAATTGCTCCCAAGGATGAACCAGACTTGTGGAGGTCTTTAATATTTTTTCTGAGGTCTTGGCTGATTTCTTTTGATTTTCCCATGATGTCAAGCAAAGCGGCACTGAGTTTGAAGGTAGGCCTTGAAATACATCCACAGGTACACCTCCAATTGACTCAAATTATGTCAATTAGCCTATCAGAAGCTTCTAAAGCCATGACATCCTTTTCTGGAATTTTCCAAGCTGTTTAAAGGCACAGTCAACTCAGTGTATGTACATTTCTGACCCACTGGAATTGTGATACAGTGAATTGTAATTGAAATAATTGGTCTGTAAACAATTGTTGGAAAAATTACTTGTGTCATGCACAAAGTAGATGTCCTAACCGACTTGCCAAAACTATAATTTGTTAACAAGAAATTTGTGGATTGGTAGAAAAACGAGTTTTAATGACTCCAACCGGAGTGTATGTAAACTTCCGACTTCAACTGTATATATGTATATACACTGCTCAAAAAAATAAAGGGAACACTAAAATAACACATCCTAGATCTGAATGAATGAAATATTCTTATTAAATACTTTTTTCTTTACATAGTTGAATGTGCTGACAACAAAATCACACAAAAATTATCAATGGAAATCAAATTTATCAACCCATGGAGGTCTGGATTTGGAGTCACACTCAAAATTAAAGTGGAAAACCACACTACAGGCTGATCCAACTTTGATGTAATGTCCTTAAAACAAGTCAAAATGAGGCTCAGTAGTGTGTGTGGCCTCCACGTGCCTGTATGACCTCCCTACAACGCCTGGGCATGCTCCTGATGAGGTGGCGCATGGTCTCCTGAGGGATCTCCTCCCAGACCAAACTAAAACTAAAGCATCCGCCAACTCCTGAACAGTCTGTGGTGCAACGTGGCGTTGGTGGATGGAGCGAGACATGATGTCCCAGATGTGCTCAATTGGATTCAGGTCTGGGGAACGGGCGGGCCAGTCCATAGCATCAAACCTTACTCTTGCAGGAACTGCTGACACACTCCAGCCACATGAGGTCTAGCATTGTCTTGCATTAGGATGAACCCAGGGCCAACCGCACCAGCATATGGTCTCACAAGGGGTCTGAGGATCTCATCTCGGTACCTAATGGCAGTCAGGCTACCTCTGGCGAGCACATGGAGGGCTGTGCGGCCCCCCAAAGAAATGCCACCCCACACCATGACTGACCCACCGCCAAACCTGTCATGCTGGAGGATGTTGCAGGCAGCAGAATGTTCTCCACGGCGTCTCCAGACTCTGTCACGTCTGTCACATGTGCTCAGTGTGAACCTGCTTTCATCTGTGAAGAGCACAGGGCGCCAGTGGCGAATTTGCCAATCTTGGTGTTCTCTGGCAAATGCCAAACGTCCTGCACGGTGTTGGGCTATAAGCACAACCCCCACCTATGGACGTCGGGCCCTCATACCACCCTCATGGAGTCTGTTTCTGACCGTTTGAGCAGACACATGCACATTTGTGGCCTGCTGGAGGTCATTTTGCAGGGCTCTGGCAGTGCTCCTCCTTGCACAAAGGCGGAGGTAGCGGTCCTGCTGCTGGGTTGTTGCCCTCCTACGGCCTCCTCCACGTCTCCTGATGTACTGGCCTGTCTCCTGGTAGCGCCTCCATGCTCTGGACACTACGCTGACAGACACAGCAAACCTTCTTGCCACAGCTTGCATTGATGTGCCATCCTGGATGAGCTGCACTACCTGAGCCACTTGTGTGGGTTGTAGACTCCGTCTCATGCTACCACTAGAGTGAGAGCACCGCCAGCATTCAAAAGTGACCAAAACATCAGCCAGGAAGCATAGGAACTGAGAAGTGGTCTGTGGTCACCACCTGCAGAACCACTCCTTTATTGGGGGTGTCTTGCTAATTGCCTGTAATTTCCACCTGTTGTCTATTCCATTTGCACAACAGCATGTGAAATTTGTTGTCAATCAGTGTTGCTTCCTAAGTGGACAGTTTGATTTCACAGAAGTGTGATTGACTTGGAGTTACATTGTGTTGATAAAGTGTTATTTTTTTGAGCAGTGTATATGCAAATAGTCTCATGGTCATCAATGAGCAGGACAAACTGCACTGGTGGAAGAACACCCACAGACCGGGCATAAACACTGACAGGCCTCAGTTCCAGGTGAAAAACAGACACATACACTGACATATGGAATCGTTTTCAGATTATCATAATATGGATCATTTAGCTATTTGATTTTGAATTTTAGGACCCCTTTGGGTATCAAATAAATATAAAAAAAATGTTTTTGATAAAATATTGATTTTGGCCTTTACTACTAAAGCCCATAGAAACACATTGAAAAACACATTCATCAATGGCAAAAAGGACAGTGAACAAAAGACATCCTAAGAAACAAGGTTTTGAAGTGTCTGTCCTATATCTAAGAGGTATAAAAACTCACAAAATGTGTGGACACACTTCAAACTCTATTTCAGCCACACCGTAGCTGACAGGTGTATAACAGGCATTAATATGGAGCATTAACACTTCCCAAAAAAGTGGAGGCTGTTATAGCAGCAAAGGCGGGACCAACTCCATATTAATGCCCATGATTTTGGAATGAGATGTTTGACGAGCAGGTGTCCACATACTTTTAGTGACGTAGTGTATTTAAACTGTTGGGTTCTGAGAATATGAAATATACTTATTCATGTCACTGATGGAGTGCTGAGGTTTAGAGGGTCTAGACCAGAAGTTAATGGTTATAGGAGGAAGGTATATAGTGTGTGCCACTAAGCTTGGAATGTGTTGAGTGCAGGGAAGCGATTACACGTGGCAGGCATTGATAAGGGGAGAGAGCCATGGATTAGTGACGGAGGGGGGTTGAGGTCAGGTCAGGCATTGATAAGGGGAGAGAGCCATGGATTAGTGATGGAGGGGGGTTGAGGTCAGGTCAGGCATTGATAAGGGGAGAGAGCCATGGATTAGTGATGGAGGGGGGTTGAGGTCAGGTCAGGCATTGATAAGGGGAGAGAGCCATGGATTAGTGACGGAGGGGGGTTGAGGTCAGGTCAGGCATTGATAAGGGGAGAGAGCCATGGATTAGTGATGGAGGGGGGTTGAGGTCAGGTCAGGCATTGATAAGGGGAGAGAGCCATGGATTAGTGATGGAGGGGGGTTGAGGTCAGGTCAGGCATTGATAAGGGGAGAGAGCCATGGATTAGTGATTGTAACGATCGTCTAATTCCTCCTCCTCGGAGGAGGAGAAGGAGTAAGGGTCGGACCAAAATGCAGCGTTGTATGCAGACATAACGATATTTATTTAAACAAGACGAAACACGAAGAACACTTGAAATGATTACAAAACAACAAAACGACGTAGACAGACCTGAACATGTGAACTTACATAAAACACGAAGAACGCACGAACAGGAACAGACTACATACACGAACGAAAACGAAACAGTCCCGTGTGGTGCGACATACACAGACACGGAAGACAACCACCCACAAACAAACAGTGAGAACAACCTACCTTAATATGGTTCTCAATCAGAGGAAACGTAAAACACCTGTCCCTGATTGAGAACCATATCAGGCTAAATGACAATGAACCTAAACATAGAAACACATAACATAGAATGCCCACCCCAACTCACGCCCTGACCAACTAAACACATACAAAAACAAGAGAAAACAGGTCAGGAACGTGACAGTGATGGAGGGGGGTTGAGGTCAGGTCAGGCATTGATAAGGGGAGAGAGCCATGGATTAGTGATGGAGGGGGGTTGAGGTCAGGTCAGGCATTGATAAGGGGAGAGAGCCATGGATTAGTGATGGAGGGGGGTTGAGGTCAGGTCAGGCATTGATAAGGGGAGAGAGCCATGGATTAGTGATGGAGGGGGGTTGAGGTCAGGTCAGGCATTGATAAGGGGAGAGAGCCATGGATTAGTGATGGAGGGGGGTTGAGGTCAGGGCTGGCATTGATAAGGGGAGAGAGCCATGGATTAGTGATGGAGGGGGGTTGAGGTCAGGTCAGGCATTGATAAGGGGAGAGAGCCATGGATTAGTGATTGTAACGATCGTCTAATTCCTCCTCCTCGGAGGAGGAGAAGGAGTAAGGGTCGGACCAAAATGCAGCGTTGTATGCAGACATAACGATATGTATTTAAACAAGACGAAACACGAAGAACACTTGAAATGATTACAAAACAACAAAACGACGTAGACAGACCTGAACATGTGAACTTACATAAAACACGAAGAACGCACGAACAGGAACAGACTACATACACGAACGAAAACGAAACAGTCCCGTGTGGTGCGACATACACAGACACGGAAGACAACCACCCACAAACAAACAGTGAGAACAACCTACCTTAATATGGTTCTCAATCAGAGGAAACGTAAAACACCTGTCCCTGATTGAGAACCATATCAGGCTAAATGACAATGAACCTAAACATAGAAACACATAACATAGAATGCCCACCCCAACTCACGCCCTGACCAACTAAACACATACAAAAACAAGAGAAAACAGGTCAGGAACGTGACAGTGATGGAGGGGGGTTGAGGTCAGGTCAGGCATTGATAAGGGGAGAGAGCCATGGATTAGTGATGGAGGGGGGTTGAGGTCAGGGCAGGCATTGATAAGGGGAGAGAGCCATGGATTAGTGATGGAGGGGGGTTGAGGTCAGGCATTGATAAGGGGAAAGAGCCATGGATTAGTGATGGAGGGGGGTTGAGGTCAGGGCAGGCATTGATAAGGGGAGAGAGCCATGGATTAGTGATGGAGGAGGGTTGAGGTCAGGGCAGGCATTGATAAGGGGAGAGAGCCATGGATTAGTGATGGAGGGGGGTTGAGGTCAGGGCAGGCATTGATAAGGGGAGAGAGGCATGGATTAGTGATGGAGGGGGGTTGAAGTCAGGTCACCTTAAGGGAGAAATAAAAGTTTATGGCCCGTATCACTAGTGTCCTGCCTAGCAGTAAAGAACGATGTTTGTACAGATGGGTAGGAGGAGACTCAGCCTATGAGGAACGGTTAAATATCAGTGCTTGTGTGAAACTGTTTTTGTCTGAATGCAGCTGTATTGACCCTGTAGCTTTCATAGTGTCCGTGGAGTTTTTTACTCTGAGGATTAGAACCTATCAAAGCATAGTAGATTGGAAACTTTGTCCTCTGTTACCATGCACAGCTCAAACAAATAATTTGTGATACCTTTGCTATGGTAAAAGTTGTTAATGAACAATTGGCCATAGTGTCCAGAGCAGATGGGCAACTTCTTAACCAGAGATGAGGCTATAGTGGTAAAAAATGTGTTAAAATAATTTGAAACCTTTGCCTGGTCATAACATGACACATCATCAATATCCAGGCCAATACTACAGGATTTTACCATATGGGGAGATTATGAGCCAATGTCCTATAACATTTCACAGTTCACGAGGCTGATGTAAGTAGTCATTAACAGTGTCTATATAATGTTGTGGATTTGGTCTTATCCATTTTGTATCTTGCCTGGTTTCTACAGTTAATATAACCGTCATAATCTTGTAGATTTGTCCCTCTGAATCTGGCCAGGTCACGATCTATTTTCCTTATGAGGTCTAAGATCTCGGAAGTGACCCATTTCCTTGACCGCTGTTTGATTCAAATTTGTTTCATCGGAGCCAGAGTCAAGCTTGATAAACATCATCACAGTTTAGTACATGAGACCAATCCAAAATTCCAAGGACCTCTACAAAACAGTATTTTGAGTATTGTTTCATAGACCGTACCTTCATGTATATATTACCCGGCTCTAGAAGCATTTTGGATGTCTTACGGGTACAGTAGGTTACCATATGATCACTAAAATCAATATTTAAGACTCCTGACTGACAGATGTTCTCTTAGTCTGATACAATAATCAAATCCAAAGTTGATTTACTGTCAATACACACCCGGGTTGGTTCAACAATCAGTTGTTTGAGTCCAAATAAATGATTAAAGTCAGACAGGGCATTTACTAGTGTACTTCTCTGGAGTGACAACTGCACATTTGTATTAAAATCGCCAAGCAGAATACATTTTCTATAAGCAAATACATTGTGATCACAGCAATTCGATTCAAGTAAATTATAGAAATTATTAATGAATAATAGGAGAATAACACGTGGGCGTGCGTGTGATTATTCATCTTCCCCATTAGAAGATTATCATCAATAGTTGATATGTTATTGTTTTGTTATTATTATACAGAAATAATAAAACCCGAATGACAGCCTCTCGTTGACCAAACCTATTTGAAACAGGCAGTTTGACAGGCGGCTAAAAATTCCAGTCAACTCGAAGGACCGCAAAATAATAACGTCACAGATAGAGCTGTGTTTACGTTCTTCAAGCGTTGGATGGAAGGTGCTGTGGCGAAACTTCATACCGTACTTAGCCTATGTTTTCCAAGTACTGTAGTTTTGGTATTTCTTTACACACTACCTTATGTATCTTTCTGAAACATTACATTGATAGAAACTACGGCAACTCTCAAACAACACTTTAGTAGTAGCTAGCTAGGTCCTTCCCCAACAGGCTAACGTTAGTTATGTTTGCTAGTTAGCCTGTATCGTTGGTCTGCTTGCTCACCCTGTTGCAGCTCTGACTTCTCTTCCGCTTTAACTTTAGATACGTTGGCAACCAGAATGAAGCCTACCGGTTGATTTAGCTACTAGATTGATTTATTTCATAGTTTTCTTAATTATACAGAGAACCTTTATCCAAATACGGCCTATGTACTATGATTATACACACCCCCCTCATCCCCATGTCTTCCTAGCATTACCCTGCCACCACTATGTTAGTTACACAAACCCCCTGCATGGAGCGCAAACTCAGCTGTGTAATCCCCTATTATTTAGAGATGTGGATTGTATATTGCTGTGTGTGTGTATGTATATATATGTACACACAGTGCTTTGTCCTGGCAGCAACACAGCCTCAGTATATTTAGCCCTGTTGTGTTAAATCCACTATGTTGGTGATGGATACAGTAAGAGCAGCACTAATATAATAACTACACTACCGTTCAAAAGTTTGGGGTCACTTAGAAATGTCATTGTTAAAAAAAAAAAAAAATTGTCCATTAACAAAACATCAAATTGATCAGAAATACAGTGTAGACATTGTTAATTTTGTAAATGACTATTGTAGCTGGAAATGGCAGATTGTTTTTATTGAATATCTACATAGGTGTACAGAGGCCCATTATCAGCAACCATCACTCCTGTGTTCCAATGGCACGTTGTGTTAGCTAGTCCAAGTTTATCATTGGGGCGGCAGGGTAGCCTAGTGGTTAGAACATTGGACTAGTAACCGAAAGGCCGTAATTGAAAATAAGAATTTGTTCTTAACTGACTTGCCTAGTTAAATAAAGGTAAAATAAATAAAAAATGTAAAAGGCTAATTGATCATTAGAAAACCCTTTTGCAATTATGTTAGCAGAGCTGAAAACCTGTTCTGATTAAAGAAGCAATAAAACTGGCCTTTAGACTAGTTGAGTATCTGGAGCATCAGCATTTGTGGGTTCGATTACTACAAATGCTGATGCTCCAGATACTCAACTAATTTTATAGGATCTCTATGTGCATGAATTTATCTCTATCACTAATGGTGTATGTATACAGTACATAGGTACCTGGTATCATGGCGACCAGACGGGCTCTGAAGGCAGTGCTGATTGACCTGAGTGGAACCCTCCATGTAGAAGACACAGCCGTGCCTGGAGCACAGGAAGCCCTCAAAAGGTCAGTCTGCCCAGAGCCCTGTTATCCTTGTTATTCAGTACTCACCCAACCACTTTCTCCTGAGCTGCTCACACAACCCTCTGGTTCCATCTGAAAGTAAGAAGTCACAAATACGTCTATGATTTGTTCTGCAGCATGCCTCAGTCCCCATATTCACCCAGTCCTCAATTCTGTGAGTTTCTTCTGAAGTCACACGATCTCTATGTTTGTGATTTATACACTAGGTTGCGTCAGTCCTCTGTAGCGGTAAAGTTTGTGACCAACACCACTAAGGAGTGTAAGAGGAACCTTGTGGAGCGTCTCCACAGTCTGAACTTTGACATCCAGGAGCAGGAGATCTTCACGTCCCTGACAGCAGCCAGGAGCCTCGTGGAGCAGAGACAACTACGCCCCCTACTGCTGGTGGAGGACAGTGCACTGGAGGACTTCTCAGGTGAGAGCCAGGGCTAGATAAGGCAGAGCTGATTGCAAACTAACTTACATTCAGAATGCATCCCAATGGAGCTGTATGGACCCTGGTCAAAAGTAGTGCAGTGTATAAGGCATATGTTGCCATTTGAGATGTAGGTGTAGTTTTAACTCTAAAGCGTCTTCTATCCATGTTGTGCTGCAGGTATGGAGACATCCGAACCCAACGCTGTGGTGATAGGCTTAGCTCCAGACCACTTCAACTACCAGACGCTCAACAAAGCATTCAGGTAAACAGCTGAGTCAGTCCTCATACTGTAACCTCCCCTGTTATTGTAATGGTGAAAGGTTAGCATGTCTTTGATCTTATCTAGATAACGTGTGAAATTAATGAGTCCGACGCTAAGGATATACTGCTTTGTCGAGACAAGGCCTTAATCCCCGTCATTAGCATGAAG
This sequence comes from Salvelinus namaycush, assembly GCF_016432855.1. Classification (NCBI taxonomy): domain Eukaryota; kingdom Metazoa; phylum Chordata; class Actinopteri; order Salmoniformes; family Salmonidae; genus Salvelinus; species Salvelinus namaycush. Next base: position 30,749 of record NW_024058162.1, read on the forward strand.
AAAAGACAGTGAAAAGGGGGAGGAGGGTGGGGTGCCTTGTAAGAATTTGCATAGTAGGTAAACCACCACTACCCTCGGTATTATTGGCCAACATGTAATCATTGTAAAACACACTGGACGATCTACAATTAAGACTATCCTACCAACGGGACGTTAAACTGAAATATCTTACGTTTCACCGAGACTTTGCTGACCGATGACACAGATAATATAGAGCTGGCTGGCTTCTCCGTGTTTCGGCAGGACAGAGCAGCTACGTCTGGTAAGACGAGGGGCGGGGGTGTGTGTCTATTTGTCAATAACTGTTGGTGCGCGATATCTAATATTAAAGAAGTCTCACGGTTGAACACACCAACAGCGTCATTGCATTTTGGTACACTAGAATGACATTAATTTCCAATGAAACGCTGCGTTTGCAGCATTGCGTTGCAGTGTGTTCGGTGTGGTGCAAATGTTGGATTTATCGAACATATGCGTCAAACTGTATGTGTAGACGACTTGACAGAAATGGCAGCAGAAGGTGAATTTTGAACTTTTGTTGCAGACATATCCAGATGATGCTGCGTACTATTTTGCACAATGACGCTGTCGGTGTGTTAGAAGCATCAAGTTATTGATTGCCTGCGGTAAAATACCTCATGATAAGCTGTAGACCAGACTATCTACCAAGAGAGTTCTCATCTATATTATTTGTAGCCTTCTATTTACCACCACAAACCGATGCTGGCACTAAGACCGCACTCAACCAGCTGTATAAGGACATAAGCAAACAAGAAAATGCTCATCCAGAAGCGGCGCTCCTAGTGGCCGGGGACTTTAATGCAGGCGAACTGGGGATGCACAGATTTGACATTTTTGACCGATATCCAATATTTTCCTTGCCAAAAAACCTGATACCGATATTTAAAATTGTAGCGGCCTTTTAAGTATTCTAGTTCAGTTAAATAGTTGAAACACTCACACACTGACCAAAAAGTTATTTTGTTGGCATTTACGTATGTCCCCATTACCAGTAAAACATAATAAAACCCTTTTTCTTTCACTTACTTGCTGTGCTGTTTCGTTGTTCATTTGTTCAGTCGTTTCATTCTCAACCAGGATTTCATCATACATGTCAAGCGGTGAAGTTTCAGCTCTGTCCATGGCCTCTTCTGTCATGGGTCCTCTTCCTCGGTGTAACTGTGTCCGTTTCCATCCATTTAACGTAAACCCTGTTTCTTGTCTGCATCGAAGTAGCGATCCTTGTACCTAGCATCGAGCATGGTGGCGACACAGTAAAGAGGCTCAGAGAGAATGCCACCGAATCACTGGTTGCATGTCTGGTGGGATAAGTGTGTGTGACAGAGCTGTGTGTAAGTTGACTATGCAAACAATTTGGGATTTTCAACACAATGTTTCTTATAAAAAGAAGTGATGCAGTCCCTCTCCTCAACTCTTAGCGAAGAGAGACTGGCATGCATAGTATTTATATCAGCCCTCTGATTACAATGAAGAGCAAAACGTGCCACTCTGTTCTGGGCCAGCTGCAGATTAACTAGGTCTTTCCTTGCAGCACTGGACCACAGGACTGGATAATAATCAAGATCAGACAAAACTAGAGCCTGCAGAACTTGCTTTTTGGAGTGTGGTGTCAAAAAAGCAGAGCATCTCTTTATTACGGCTAGACCTCTCCCCATCTTTACAACCATTGAAACTATATGTTTGGACCATGACAGTTTACAATCTAAGGTAACACCAAGGAATTTAGTCTCCTCAATGTGTTCAATAGCCACACCATTCATTAGTCGATTCAGCTGAGGTCTAGATCTTAGGGAATGATTTGTACCAAATACAATGCTCTTAGTTTTAGAGATGTTCAGGACCAGTTTATTACTGGCCACCCATTCCAAAACAGACTGCAACTCTTTGTTAAGGGTTTCAGTGACTTCATTAGCTGTGGTTGCTGATGCGTATATGGTTGAATCATCAGCATACATGGACACACATGGTTTGTTTAATACCAGTGGCAGGTCATTGGTAAAAAAAATGTAAACAGTAGAGGGCCTAGAGAGCTGCCCTGCGGTACACCACACTTCACATGTTTGACATTAGAGAAGCTTCCATTGAGTTCTATTAGATAGATAGCTCTGAATCCACAATATGGCAGAGGTTGAAAAGCCATAACACATACGTTTTCTCAACAACAGGTTATGGTCAATAATATCAAAGACTGCGCTGAAATCTAACAGTACAGCTCCCACAATCTTCTTATCAATTTCTTTCAACCAATCATCAGTCATTTGTGTCAATGCAGTACATGTTGAGTGCCCTTCTCTATAAGCATGCTGAAAGTCTGTTGTTAATTTGTTTACAGAGAGATAGCATTGTATTTGATCAAACAACAATTTTTCCAACAGTTTGCTAAGAGCTGGTAGCAAGCTGATAGGTCTGATGTTAGAACCAGTAAAGGCCACTTTACCGCTCTTGGGTAGCAGAATGACTTTGGCTTCCCTCCAGGCCTGAGGACAAACACCTTCCTCTAGGCTCAGATTAAAGATATGACAGATAGGAGTGGCTATAGAGTCAGCTACCATCCTCAGTAGCTTTCCATCTAAGTTGTCAATGCCAGGAGGTTTGTCATTATTGATTGTTAACAATAATTGGTTCACTTCTCCCACACTAACTTTACAAAATTATAACTTACAATGCTTTTATTTCATTTGTTTTTTTATGCATGAATACAATTGCTCGCTGTTCGTTGTTGTCATTTCCTAAGTTTGCCCACTTTGCCATACATTTTTTAAATTCCTCATCAATCCATGGAGCCTTAACAGTCAATTTCTTAAGTGCATGTTTATCAATAATTGGAAGAAGCAATTTCATAAATTCATCAAATGCAGCATCTGGATGCTCCTCATTAATCACAACAGACCAACAAATATTTAACATCCACATAAGTCACAGAAAAATCTTTTGTATGATCTCTTATATACTATTTTAGGCCCAGCTGTTGTAGATGTTGGAACTTTGGCTTTCCTGGATATAGCCACTATATTGTGATCACTGTGTACGGTACGGCTTCAGAACACATTTCTACAGTATTAGTAAAAATGTGATCGATACATGTGGATAATCTTGTTCCTGTAGTGTTATTTCCTGAAGTTCCTGAAGTTTACATACACTTTGGTTGGAGTCATTAAAACTAGTTTTTCAACCACTCCACACCTTTCTTGTTAACTAACTATAGTTTTGGCAAGTCGGTTAGGACATTTACTTTGTGTATGACACAAGTCATTTTTCCGACAATTGTTTAAAAAGAGATTATTTCACTTATAATTCACTGTATCACAATTCCAGTGGGTCAGAAGTTTACACTAAGTTGACTGTGCCTTTAAACAGCTTGGAAAATTCCAGAAAATGATGTCATGGCTTTAGAAGCTTCTGATAGGCTAATTGACAACATTTGAGTCAATTGGAGGTGTACCTGTGGATGTATTTCAAGGCCTACCTTCAAACTCATTGCCCCTTTCTTGACATTGTGGGAAAATCAAAAGAAATCAGCCAAGACCTCAGAAAAACAATTGTAGACCTCCTCAAGTCTGGTTCATCCTTGGGAGCAATTTTCAAATGCCTGAAGGCACCACGTTCATCTGTACAAGCCATAGCACGCAAGTATAAACACCATGGGAACACGCAGCCGTCATACCGCTCAGGAAGGAGACACCTCTGTCTCCTAGAGATGAACGTACTTTGGTGCGAAAAGTGCAAATAAATACCAGAACAACAGCAAAGGACCTTGTGAAGATGCTGGAGGAAACAGGTACAAAAGTATCTATATCCATTGTAAAACGAGTCCTATATCGACATAACCTGAAAGGCCGCTCAGAAAGGAAGAAGCCACTGCTCCAAATCCACCATAAAAAAGCCAGACTACAGTTTGCAACTGCACATGGGGACAAATATCGTACTTTTTGGAGAAATGTCCTCTGGTCTGATAAAACAAAAATAGAACTGCTTGGTCATAATAACCATGGTTATGTTTGGAAGAAAAAGGTGGGAGGCTTGCAAGCCGAAGTTCACCATCCCAGCTGTGAAGCACGGGGGTGGCAGCATCATGTTGTGGGGGTGCTTTGCTGCAGGAGGGACTGGTGCACTTCACAAATAGATGGCATCATGAGGCAGGAAAATGATGTGGATATATTGAAGCAACATCTCAAGACATCAGTCAGGAAGTTAATGCTTGGTCGCAAATGGGTCTTCCAAATAGACAATGACCCCAAGCATACTTCCAAAGTTGTGGCAAAATGGTTTAAGGACAACAAAGTCAAGGTATTGGAGTGGCCATCACAAAGCCCTGACCTCAATCCTATAGAATTTTTTTGGCAGAACTGAAAAAGCGTGTGCGAGCAAGGAGGCCTACAATCCTGACTCAGTTACACCAGCTCTGTCAGGAGGAATGGACCAAAATTCACCCAACGTATTGTGCGAAGCTTGTGGAAGGCTACCCGAAACATTTGACCCAAGTTAAACAATTTAAAGGCAATGCTACCAAATACTAATTGAGTGTATGTAAACTTCTGATCCACTGGGAATGTGATGGAAGAAATAAAAGCTGAAATAAATCATTCTCTCTTCTATTATTCTGACATTTCACATTCTTAAAATAAAGTGGTGATCCTAACTAACCTAAAACAACAAATTTTTACTTATGTCAGGAATTGTGAAAAACTGAGTTTAAATGTATTTGGCTAAGGTGTATGTAAACTTCCGACTTCAACTGTATATATATTTTTTATAATCCCAGCCCCCGTCCCCGCAGGAGGTCTTTTGCCTTTAGGTAGGCCGTCATTGTAAATAACAATGTTCTTAACTAACTTGCCTTGTTAAATAAATAAAAAATACAACTAAAAATCAATTGGTGCGTGTGCGCTGCGGGGTTGAAGCTACGAACCCATAGTCTCTCATCCCTTCCAGGCTTCTGGGTGAACAATGAGCCTGTCATAGCGGATGTAAGCAATGTCCCCACGCACTCTGGCAGCTTTCATGGCTGGGATCAGTTCTTTCCTCTTCTGGTGCACAGCTTCAGGATAGTCCTCGTTGAGGAAGATATATGTTCCTCTCAAGTTCTTGGCTCTTTCCAGAACAGCTACCTTGTCCTTGAACCTCAGGATCCTGACACCTATCGGCCTGGGCCTATCACCTCAATCTTCCTGTGGTCCATCTTCAATTTCTCAGAGATCATTTCCCTCACTTTGTCCTCAGACTCTGTCCAGGTCTCATGTGGAGGTCCTGCAATTCCGTCTTGATTGTCCCTCGAGGGTCTGATTTATCTGTCATTGTTATCATGGATTCACACACAGAACTGATGTCCTCTCTCAATGACTTACAGATTGCTGTCATCTTGCCGTTCTCCTGTTTAAACTCATTGAGCTGACCCTGGGAGAACTGCAAATTGTTCTTCAGGTCCTGGACCTCTCTGGTCAGGTTGTCCATTCTTTTATTAGTAGAATCCACCAGTATTGTTCTTCATGTCCTGGACCTCTCTGGTCAGGTTGTCCATTCTTTTATTAGTAGAATCCACCAGTATTGTTCTTCAGGTCCTGGACCTCTCTGGTCAGGTCGTCCATTCTTTTATTAGTAGACTCCACCAGTATTGTTCTTCAGGTCCTGGACCTCTCTGGTCAGGTTGTCCATTCTTTTATTAGTAGAATCCACCAGTATTGTTCTTCAGGTTCTGGACCTCTGGTCAGGTCGTCCATTCTTTTATTAGTAGAATCCACCAGTATTGTTCTTCAGGTCCTGGACCTCTCTGGTCAGGTTGTCCATTATTTTATTAGTAGAATCCACCAGTATTGTTCTTCAGGTCCTGGACCTCTCTGGTCAGGTCGTCCATTCTTTTATTAGTTGACTCCACCAGTATTGTTCTTCAGGTCCTGGACCTCTCTGGTCAGGTTGTCCATTCTTTTATTAGTTGACTCCACCAGTATTGTTCTTCAGGTCCTGGACCTCTCTGGTCAGGTTGTCCATTATTTTATTAGTTGACTCCACCAGTATTGTTCTTCAGGTCCTGGACCTCTCTGGTCAGGTCGTCCATTCTTTTATTAGTTGACTCCACCAGTATTGTTCTTCAGGTCCTGGACCTCTCTGGTCAGGTCGTCCATTCTTTTATTAGTTGACTCCACCAGTATTGTTCTTCAGGTCCTGGACCTCTCTGGTCAGGTCGTCCATTCTTTTATTAGTTGACTCCACCAGTATTGTTCTTCAGGTCCTGGACCTCTCTGGTCAGGTCGTCCATTATTTTATTAGTTGACTCCACCAGTATTGTTCTTCAGGTCCTGGACCTCTCTGGTCAGGTCGTCCATTATTTTATTAGTTGACTCCACCAGTATTGTTCTTCAGGTCCTGGACCTCTCTGGTCAGGTCGTCCATTATTTTATTAGTTGACTCCACCAGTATTGTTCTTCAGGTCCTGGACCTCTCTGGTCCATTCTTTTATTAGTTGACTCCACCAGTATTGTTCTTCAGGTCCTGGACCTCTCTGGTCCATTCTGTTATTAGTTGAATCCACCAGTATTTGGACAAAACACTTGAAGCTATTTTCTTGTTGTAACAACTGCTTGTCTCTTTTTGTTCATTTTAAAAGATCCTTAATGTGTGATAGAGAGACACCACTGTCCTCAACGGTCCTCCCGCCGGCTTTGATCTTTGTCATAGTAGCTAGCAACGTATGTTAGGCTGTTACTCCTCGCAGTTACAGACAGGGCAGGTCACAGGGAAGATGGAAAACAACAAACAGGGATCTAGACAGCCATAAACCCGGGACAATCCACTGTCCCAGCCACAATGGCTAACCGCATCATGGGCTCCTGAAAACCCAGCTAGCTTGATATGTAGCTAGCTAGCAGCTAGGCTAGCTCTGACGCCAAATAGCTCCTCAGACCCGTCCTTGGTCGGCAGGATCACTGGAAAGAGACAAGCAGTCCCAGCAACTGATGCCAACTGCTTCGCGGTATCCATACTAAGAAGCTAGCTAGCTACCAAGAACTTTACCAAGAACTTTACAAAACACTTTCAAACAAAGGTATATTTTATGGGTGCTTTAAATATTGACTGGCTTCCATCAAGCTGCCCACTCAAGAAAATGCTTCAAACTGTAACCAGTGCCTGCAACCTGGTTCAAGTTATCAGTCAACCTGCCAGGGTAGTTACAAACAGCACAGGAATGCAATAATAATGCTGTAGAAATGTGCTTGAAAGCAGTATGCAGATTCATTCGATTTAGTGATCACGATATAGTAGCCATATCTAGGATAACCAAAGGCTGGGTCTAATGTAGTGTATAAGAGGTAATACGAGAAGTTTTGTAGTGATTCCTATGTTGTTTATGTAAAGACTTTGTTGGTCCGTGGTGTGTAATGAGGAGCGAACAGACGTTGCACTTGACACATTTATGAAATTGCTTATCCCAGTTACTAATAAGCACGCACCCATGAAGTAAAGGACTGTAAAACCTGTTAAATCCCCGTGGATTGATGAGGAATCTAAAAATTGTATGGTTGAGAGGGATGAGGCAAAAAGAATGGCGTAATAATATAAGTCTGTCTGCACAACCGATTGGCAAACGTATTGCAAATTGAGAAATCATGTCACTAAGCTGTAATAAAAGAAGAAACTACACTGTAAAACAAAGATAAATGACATAAAGAATGATAGTAAAAAGCTTTGGAGCGATTTTATTATATTTTATAATTTCATTCATCAGAAAACCCACTGATATTGTTAACTGCTTGCATTATTTTTCCAACAACACATCTAAGTATATCTGAAAAAATTATAAAAGACGAATTGTAATTTTGAATTCCGTAAAGTGAGTGTGGAAGAGGAGAAAGAATGATTGTTGCCTATCAACAATGACAAGCCACCGGGGTCTGACAACTTGGATGGAAAATTACTGAGGATAATAGCAGACGATATTGCCACTCCTATTTGCCACATCTTCAATTTAAGCCTACTAGAGAGCGTGTGCCCTCAGGCTTAGAGGGAAGCTAAAGTAATTCCGCTACCGAAGAATAGTAAAGCCCCCTTTACTGGCTCAAACAGCCAACCAATCAGCCTGTTACCAACCCTTAGTAAAGTTTTGATTTTTTTTTTTGACCAGATACAATGCTATTTTACAGTAAACAAACTCTTAGCACGATTATAGGGAAGGACATTCAACAAGCACAGGACTTACACAAAAGACTGATGATTGGCTGAGAGAAATTGATGATAAAAAGATTGGGGGGGCGGCTTTTGACATAGATACGTTTTTCCAGCAGCAGACTGTTAGAGCTTTCCACCCCCTGCTATATTGTGGATAAAGAGTTACCTGTCTAACAGAACACAGAGGGTGTTCTTTAATGGAAGCCTATCAAATATAATTCCGTTAGAATCAGGAATTCCCCAGGGCAGCTGTTTAGGCCCCTTACTTTTTGAGTAAAGCCAGTGTGTCTATGTATGTGGATATCTCAACACAATACACGTCAGCTACTGCAGAGACTGAAATGACTGCAACGCTGAACAAAGAGCTGCACTTAGTTTCAGAATGGGTGGCAAGGAAGAAGTTAGTCCTAAATAAAATAAAAAACTAAAAGTGTTGTATTTGGGACACATCATTGACTAAACCCTAAACTCATGTTCAAAACATATTGATACAACATTAGCTAAGATGGGGAGAAGTCTGTCCATAATAAAGCGCTGCTCTGCCTTCTTAACAACTCTGTCAACAAGGCAGGTCCTACAGGCCCTAGTGTTGTCACACCTGGACTACTGTTCAGTCGTTTGGTCAGGTGCTTCAAAGAGGGACTTGGGAAAATTGCAATTGGCTCAGAACAGGGCAGACACCCATGCATACCCCACAAGACATGCCACCAGAGGTCTCTTCACAGTCCCCAAGTCCAGAACAGACTATGGGAGGTGCACAGTATTACATAGAGCCATAACTACATGGAACTCTATTCCACATCAGGTAACTGATGCAGCAGTAGAATCAGATTTAAAAACTGGTAAAAATACACCTTATGGATCAGCGGGACTGTGAAGCAACACAAACATAGGCACAGACACATACACACACATACACATGGATTTTGTGTTGTAGATATGTGGTAGTGGAGTAGGGCCCGGAGGGCACACACTTAGTGTGTTGTGAATTCTGTAATGAATGTATTGTAATGTTTTTAAAATGTATAACTGCCTTAATTTTCCCGGACCCCAGGAAGAGTAGCTGCTGTCTTGGCAGGAACTAATGGGGATCCATAATAAACCCCAGGAAGAGTAGCTGCTGCCTTGACAGGAACTAATGGGGCTCCATAATAAACCCCAGGAAGAGTAGCTGCTGCCTTGGAAGGAACTAATGGGGATCCATAATAAACCCCAGGAAGAGTAGCTGCTGTCTTGACAGGAACTAATGGGGATCCATAATAAACCCCAGGAAGAGTAGCTGCTGCCTTGGCAGGAACTAATGAGGATCCATAATAAACCCCAGGAAGAGTAGCTGCTGCCTTGGTAGGAACTAATGGGGATCCATAATAAACCCCAGGAAGAGTAGCTGCTGCCTCAGCAGGAACTAATGGGGATCCATAATAAAACCCAGGAAGAGTAGCTGCTGTCTTGGCAGGAACTAATGGGGATCCATAATAAACCCCAGGAAGAGTAGCTGCTGCCTTGGCAGGAACTAATGGGGATCCATAATAAACCCCAGGAAGAGTAGCTGCTGCCTTGGCAGGAACTAATGGGGATCCATAATAAACCCCAGGAAGAGTAGCTGCTGCCTTGACAGGAACTAATGGGGATCCATAATAAACCCCAGGAAGAGTAGCTGCTGCCTTGGCAGGAACTAATGAGGATCCATAATAAACCCCAGGAAGAGTAGCTGCTGCCTTGGCAGGAACTAATGGGGATCCACAATAAACCCCAGGAAGAGTAGCTGCTGCCTTGGCAGGAACTAATGGGGATCCATAATAAACCCCAGGAAGAGTAGCTGCTGCCTTGGCAGGAACTAATGGGGATCCATAATAAACCCCAGGAAGAGTAGCTGCTGCCTTGGCAGGAACTAATGGGGATCCATAATAAACCCCAGGAAGAGTAGCTGCTGCCTTGGCAGGAACTAATGGGGATCCATAATAAACCCCAGGAAGAGTAGCTGCTGCCTTGGCAGGAACTAATGGGGATCCATAATAAACCCCAGGAAGAGTAGCTGCTGCCTTGGCAGGAACTAATGGGGATCCATAATAAACCCCAGGAAGAGTAGCTGCTGCCTTGGCAGGAACTAATGGGGATCCATAATAAATACAGATCTTTGATCATCTAAATTTCTCACTCATTCAGGATTATCCGTAGTCATGGTAGCATCCACATTAATGTAGAAATGTTTCGAAATATATTATATGTTTTATTTACAATAAAAGTGACTCAAATGACAATACATGCTTTATTCACCGTTTAATTTCTATTGGGCACAAAATAATCTGAAACACAACAAAACGAACTGCAAATGCATCCAACACGTTTGGTTGAGTCACCCGCTTGGTGTAGTCACTGCGTGAATATGGGACCAAATACTAAACTTGTTACTACTTTGTTCAAAAAGAATCTCTACGGTGGTCAATCATTTTTTACTCCTTCCTGTTTGAGCTCCGTATTTGATCTGTTCTATACAGTCATCGTGTTAATCACTTCAGACCCCACTGTATATCTCAATGTATTGCTTTTAATGTGTTTTCTGGTGTGTGCTACTGCAGTGAGCCATCAGCTGCCTTGGGACACTTCAAATACAACTCTTTCCCTCTATCTACCAGGCTGGTTCTAGACGGGGCCCCCCTCATCGCCATCCATAAGGCCAGGTATTATAAGAGGAAGGATGGTCTGGCGCTGGGCCCCGGACCCTTTGTGACAGGGTTAGAGTACGCTACAGACTGCCAGGCCACCGTTGTGGGGAAGCCTGAGGGGACATTCTTCCTGGAGGCTCTGAGGGACATTGGCTGTTGTCCTGAAGAGGCCATCATGATCGGAGACGTGAGTCACACTGGAGGACTCCCAAATAGTACCCTATTCCCTATATAGTTGGGTTGGGGTTATCACACTGGAGGACTCCCAAATAGTACCCTATTCCCTATATAGTTGGGTTGGGGTTATCTACAAGGAACCAAAATATAAACGCAACATGCAACAATTTCAATGATTTTACTGAGTTACAGTTCATATGAGGAAATCAGTCCATTGAAATAAATGTATGAGGCCCTAATCTATGGATTTCACATGACTGGTAATACTGATATACATCTGTTGGTCACAGATGCACAACATGAGCTAAAGTATGTGGACACCTGCTCGTCAAACATCTCACTCTAAAATCATGGGCATTAATATTTAGTTGGTCCCTCCTTTGCTGCTATAACAGCCTCCACTCTTCTGGGAAGGCTTTCCACTAGATGATGGAACATTGCCGCTATAACAGCCTCCACTCTTCTGGGAAGGCTTTCCACTAGATGTTGGAACATTGCTGCTATAACAGCCTCCACTCTTCTGGGAAGGCTTTCCACTAGATGTTGGAACATTGCTGCTATAACAGCCTCCACTCTTCTGGGAAGGCTTTCCACTAGATGTTGGAACATTGCTGCTATAACAGCCTCCACTCTTCTGGGAAGGCTTTCCACTAGATGTTGGAACATTGCTGCTATAACAGCCTCCACTCTTCTGGGAAGGCTTTCCACTAGATGATGGAACATTGCTGCTATAACAGTCTCCACTCTTCTGGGAAGGCTTTCCACTAGATGATGGAACATTGCTGCTATAACAGCCTCCACTCTTCTGGGAAGGCTTTCCACTAGATGTTGGAACATTGCTGTTATAACAGCCTCCACTCTTCTGGGAAGGCTTTCCACTAGATGTTGGAACATTGCTGCTATAACAGCCTCCACTCTTCTGGGACGGCTTTCCACTAGATGTTGGAACATTGCTGCTATAACAGCCTCCACTCTTCTGGGAAGGCTTTCCACTAGATGTTGGAACATTGCTGCTATAACAGCCTCCACTCTTCTGGGACGGCTTTCCACTAGATGTTGGAACATTGCTGCTATAACAGCCTCCACTCTTCTGGGAAGGCTTTCCACTAGATGTTGGAACATTGCTGCTATAACAGCCTCCACTCTTCTGGGACGGCTTTCCACTAGATGTTGGAACATTGCTGCTATAACAGCCTCCACTCTTCTGGGAAGGCTTTCCACTAGATGTTGGAACATTGCTGCTATAACAGCCTCCACTCTTCTGGGACGGCTTTCCACTAGATGTTGGAACATTGCTGCTATAACAGCCTCCACTCTTCTGGGACGGCTTTCCACTAGATGTTGGAACATTGCTGCTATAACAGCCTCCACTCTTCTGGGAAGGCTTTCCACTAGATGTTGGAACATTGCTGTTATAACAGCCTCCACTCTTCTGGGAAGGCTTTCCACTAGATGTTGGAACATTGCTGCTATAACAGCCTCCACTCTTCTGGGAAGGCTTTCCACTAGATGTTGGAACATTGCCGCTATAACAGCCTCCACTCTTCTGGGAAGGCTTTCCACTAGATGTTGGAACATTGCTGCTATAACAGCTATCCACTCTTCTGGGAAGGCTTTCCACTAGATGTTGGAACATTGCTGCTATAACAGCCTCCACTCTTCTGGGACGGCTTTCCACTAGATGATGGAACATTGCTGCTATAACAGCCTCCACTCTTCTGGGAAGGCTTTCCACTAGATGATGGAACATTGCTGCTATAACAGCCTCCACTCTTCTGGGAAGGCTTTCCACTAGATGTTGGAACATTGCTGCTATAACAGCCTCCACTCTTCTGGGACGGCTTTCCACTAGATGATGGAACATTGCTGCTATAACAGCCTCCACTCTTCTGGGAAGGCTTTCCACTAGATGATGGAACATTGCTGCTATAACAGCCTCCACTCTTCTGGGAAGGCTTTCCACTAGATGTTGGAACATTGCTGCTATAACAGCCTCCACTCTTCTGGGAAGGCTTTCCACTAGATGTTGGAACATTGCTGTTATAACAGCCTCCACTCTTCTGGGAAGGCTTTCCACTAGATGTTGGAACATTGCTGCTATAACAGCCTCCACTCTTCTGGGACGGCTTTCCACTAGATGTTGGAACATTGCTGCTATAACAGCCTCCACTCTTCTGGGAAGGCTTTCCACTAGATGATGGAACATTGCTGTTATAACAGCCTCCACTCTTCTGGGAAGGCTTTCCACTAGATGTTGGAACATTGCTGCTATAACAGCCTCCACTCTTCTGGGAAGGCTTTCCACTAGATGTTGGAACATTGCTGCTATAACAGCCTCCACTCTTCTGGGACGGCTTTCCACTAGATGTTGGAACATTGCTGCTATAACAGCCTCCACTCTTCTGGGAAGGCTTTCCACTAGATGTTGGAACATTGCTGCTATAACAGCCTCCACTCTTCTGGGACGGCTTTCCACTAGATGTTGGAACATTGCTGCTATAACAGCCTCCACTCTTCTGGGACGGCTTTCCACTAGATGTTGGAACATTGCTGCTATAACAGCCTCCACTCTTCTGGGAAGGCTTTCCACTAGATGTTGGAACATTGCTGTTATAACAGCCTCCACTCTTCTGGGAAGGCTTTCCACTAGATGTTGGAACATTGCTGCTATAACAGCCTCCACTCTTCTGGGAAGGCTTTCCACTAGATGTTGGAACATTGCCGCTATAACAGCCTCCACTCTTCTGGGAAGGCTTTCCACTAGATGTTGGAACATTGCTGCTATAACAGCTATCCACTCTTCTGGGAAGGCTTTCCACTAGATGTTGGAACATTGCTGCTATAACAGCCTCCACTCTTCTGGGACGGCTTTCCACTAGATGATGGAACATTGCTGCTATAACAGCCTCCACTCTTCTGGGAAGGCTTTCCACTAGATGATGGAACATTGCTGCTATAACAGCCTCCACTCTTCTGGGAAGGCTTTCCACTAGATGTTGGAACATTGCTGCTATAACAGCCTCCACTCTTCTGGGAAGGCTTTCCACTAGATGTTGGAACATTGCTGCTATAACAGCCTCCACTCTTCTGGGACGGCTTTCCACTAGATGATGGAACATTGCTGCTATAACAGCCTCCACTCTTCTGGGAAGGCTTTCCACTAGATGATGGAACATTGCTGCTATAACAGCCTCCACTCTTCTGGGAAGGCTTTCCACTAGATGTTGGAACATTGCTGCTATAACAGCCTCCACTCTCTGGGAAGGCTTTCCACTAGATGTTGGAACATTGCTGCTATAACAGCCTCCACTCTTCTGGGAAGGCTTTCCACTAGATGTTGGAACATTGCTGCTATAACAGCCTCCACTCTTCTGGGAAGGCTTTCCACTAGATGTTGGAACATTGCTGCTATAACAGCCTCCACTCTTCTGGGAAGGCTTTCCACTAGATGATGGAACATTGCTGCTATAACAGCCTCCACTCTTCTGGGAAGGCTTTCCACTAGATGTTGGAACATTGCTGCTATAACAGCCTCCACTCTTCTGGGAAGGCTTTCCACTAGATGTTGGAACATTGCTGTTATAACAGCCTCCACTCTTCTGGGACGGCTTTCCACTAGATGATGGAACATTGCTGCTATAACAGCCTCCACTCTTCTGGGACGGCTTTCCACTAGATGTTGGAACATTGCTGCTATAACAGCCTCCACTCTTCTGGGACGGCTTTCCACTAGATGTTGGAACATTGCTGCTACAACAGCCTCCACTCTTCTGGGAAGGCTTTCCACTAGATGTTGGAACATTGCTGCTATAACAGCCTCCACTCTTCTGGGAAGGCTTTCCACTAGATGTTGGAACATTGCTGCTATAACAGCCTCCACTCTTCTGGGAAGGCTTTCCACTAGATGTTGGAACATTGCTGCTATAACAGCCTCCACTCTTCTGGGAAGGCTTTCCACTAGATGATGGAACATTGCTGCTATAACAGCCTCCACTCTTCTGGGAAGGCTTTCCACTAGATGTTGGAACATTGCTGCTATAACAGCCTCCACTCTTCTGGGAAGGCTTTCCACTAGATGATGGAACATTGCTGCTATAACAGCCTCCACTCTTCTGGGAAGGCTTTCCACTAGATGATGGAACATTGCTGCTATAACAGCCTCCACTCTTCTGGGAAGGCTTTCCACTAGATGATGGAACATTGCTGCTATAACAGCCTCCACTCTTCTGGGAAGGCTTTCCACTAGATGTTGGAACATTGCTGCTATAACAGCCTCCACTCTTCTGGGAAGGCTTTCCACTAGATGATGGAACATTGCTGCTATAACAGCCTCCACTCTTCTGGGAAGGCTTTCCACTAGATGATGGAACATTGCTGCTATAACAGCCTCCACTCTTCTGGGAAGGCTTTCCACTAGATGATGGAACATTGCTGCTATAACAGCCTCCACTCTTCTGGGAAGGCTTTCCACTAGATGTTGGAACATTGCTGCGGGGACGTGGTTCCATTCAGCCACAAGAGCATTAGTGAGGTTGGGCACTGATGTTGGGCGATTAGGCCTGACTCGCAGTCGGCGTTCCAATTCATCGTGTTAGGTTCTGAGCAAACATAGTAAAAACTCAAACGGACGAATAGGAAGAGCTGAAACCAAGATCATTCACCCATTGGGTCATACATCTACAAAGACAAGGTCTGATTACACAAGCACATATTTATAACATCCTAATAGTCAACTTACACATCTAGACAGCCAATACATCTCTGTTGCTAAGCAGGAACTACATTTTCCATGTCACTGGTGTAGTCATGGTCCTGCCTGATGCTTGAACCTTCATGGGAGTAGAAGTGTGTGTGTGAGAGAGGACTGTAGTAGGAGGGTTGTTGTGGTGGGCCCCTCTGTGTGAGAGAGGACTGTAGTAGGAGGGTTGTTGTGGTGGGCCCCTCTGTGTGAGAGAGGACTGTAGTAGGAGGGTTGTTGTGGTGGGCCCCTCTGTGAGATAGGACTGTAGTAGGAGGGTTGTTGTGGTGGGCCCCTCTGTGTGAGAGAGGACTGTAGTAGGGGGGTCGTTGGGGTGGGCCCCTCTGTGTGAGAGAGGACTGTAGTAGGGGGGTCGTTGGGGTGGGCCCCTCTGTGTGAGAGAGGACTGTAGTAGGAGGGTTGTTGTGGTGGGCCCCTCTGTGTGAGAGAGGACTGTAGTAGGAGGGTTGTTGTGGTGGGCCCCTCTGTGTGAGAGAGGACTGTAGTAGGAGGGTCGTTGTGGTGGGCCCCTCTGTGTGAGAGAGGACTGTAGTAGGAGGGTTGTTGGGGTGGGCCCCTCTGTGTGAGAGAGGACTGTAGTAGGAGGGTTGTTGTGGTGGGCCCCTCTGTGTGAGAGAGGACTGTAGTAGGAGGGTTGTTGTGGTGGGCCCCTCTGTGTGAGAGAGGACTGTAGTAGGAGGGTTGTTGTGGTGGGCCCCTCTGTGTGAGAGAGGACTGTAGTAGGAGGGTCGTTGTGGTGGGCCCCTCTGTGTGAGAGGACTGTAGTAGGAGGGTTGTTGTGGTGGGCCCCTCTGTGTGAGATAGGACTGTAGTAGGAGGGTTGTTGTGGTGGGCCCCTCTCTGTGAGAGAGGACTGTAGTAGGAGGGTTGTTGTGGTGGGCCCCTCTGTGTGAGAGAGGACTGTAGTAGGAGGGTTGTTGTGGTGGGCCCCTCTGTGTGAGAGAGGACTGTAGTAGGAGGGTTGTTGTGGTGGGCCCCTGTGGCCCCCCTCCGAGAGGTTTCTTCTCACTTCAGCTATTGACTTGACCTCCAGCTCAATTCCTTGCTCCTCCATAGTTCCGCAGCTGGTCTGCCTTATCAGAGACTAACTAGACTGTTGCCCTTTGCCTCCCTCCTTAGGAACATCATGTGAACTTTCTGCACTTCCCCATGTCTGTCTCAGTAACTTTCCATACACCAAGTTCCTATCCATCCTTCATTGACCCCATCATATACTTTGACATGTAAAGTCATCAATAAGTATACAGTACCAGTCAAAAGTTTGGACACCTCATTAAATGTTTTTTCTTTATTTGTAGAATAATAGTGAAGAAATCAAAACTATGAAAGAACACATGGAATCATGTAGTTACCAAACCAGATGGGATGGGGTATCGCTGGGGTATCGCTGCAGAATGCTGTGGTAGCCGTGCTGGTTAAGTGTGCCTTGAATTCTAAATAAATCACAGTGTCACCAGCAAAGCACCCCCACACCTCCTCCTCCATGCTTCATGGTGGGAACCACACATGCAGAGATCATCCGTTCACCTACTCTGCGTCTCACAAAGACATGGCGGTTGGATCCAAAAATCTCAAATTTGGATTCATCAAACCAAAGGACAAATAATATTTCCACCGGTCTAATGTCCATTGTTCAAGTCTCTTTTTCTTATTGGTGTCCTTTAGTGGTTTTAGTAGATGGCCTCATGAGAGCTCCTCAGTAGAGGTAACTCTGGGTCTTCCTTTCCTGTGACGGTCCTCATGAGAGCCAGTTTCATCCTAGCGCTTGATGGTTTTTGTGACTGCACTTGAAGAAACTTTCAAAGTTCTTGACATTTTCAGGATTGACTGACCTTCATGTAATGATGGATTGTTGTTTCTCTTTGCTTATTTGAGATGTTCTTGCCATAATATGGACTTGGTCTTTTACCAAATAGGGCTATCTTCTGTATACCTCCCCTACCTTGTCACAACACAACTGATTGGCTCAAACGCATTAAGAAGGAAAGAAATTCAACAAATTAACTTTTGAAAAGCCACACCTGTTAATTGAAATGCTTTCCAGGTGACTACCTCAAGAAGCTGGTTGAGAGAATGCCAAGAGTATGCAAAGCTGTCATCAAGGCAAACGGTGGCTACTTTGAAGAATCTCAAATATAAAATATATTTGATTTGTTTAACACTTTTTTGGTTACTACAAGATTCCATATGTGTTATTTCATAGTTTTGATGTCGTCACTATTATTCTACAATGTAGAAAATAGTAAAAATTAAGAAAAACCCTTGAATGAGAAGGTGTCCAAACCTTTGACTGGTACTGTATTTAAATAAGGTAAACTCAGCAAAAAAAGAAACGTCCTCTCACTGTCAACTGCGTTTATTTTCAGCAAACTTAACATGTGTAAATATTTGTATGAACATAACAAGATTCAACAACTGAGACATAAACTGAACAAGTTCCACAGACATGTGACTAACAGAAATATAATAATGTGTCCCTGAACAAAGGGGGGGTCAAAATCAAAAGTAACAGTCAGTATCTGGTGTGGCCACCAGCTGCATTAAGTACTGCAGTGCATCTCCTCCTCATGGACTGCACCAGTTCTTGCTGTGAGATGTTACCCCACTCTTCCACCAAGGCACCTGCAAGTTCCCGGACATTTCTGAAGGGAATGGCCCTAGCCCTCACCCTCCGATTCAACAGGTCCCAGACGTGCTCAATGGGATTGAGATCCGGGCTCTTCGCTGGCCATGGCAGAACATTGACATTCCTGTCTAGCATGAAATCACGCACAGAACGAGCAGTATGGCTGGTGGCATTGTCATGCTGGAGGGTCATGTCAGGATGAGCCTGCAGGAAGGGTACCACATGAGGGAGGAGGATGTCTTCCCATTTATTTATTTATTTAGTATTTTTTTATTTCACCTTTATAACTGTGACCTGGCCAAGATAAAGCAAAGCAGTGCGACAAAAACAACATCACAGAGTTACACATAAACAAACGTACAGTCAATAACACAATAGAAAAATCTGTGTGTGCAAATGTAGAAGATTAGGGAGGTAAGGCAACAAATAGGCCATAGAGGCGAAATAATTACAATTTAGCATTAACACTGGAGTGATCGGTGTGCAAGTGGAGATACTGGGGTGCAAAAGAGCAAGAGTGTGAGTAATAATATGGGGATGAGGTAGTTGGATGGGCTATTTGCAGATTGGCTGTGTACAGGTACAGTGATCGGTAAGGTGCTCTGACAGCTGACGCTTAAAGTTAGAGAGGGAGATATGAGTCTCCAGCTTCAGTGATTTTTGCAATTCCTTCCAGTCATTGGCAGCAGAGAACTGGAAGGAAAGGCGGCCAAAGGTAGTGTTGGCTTTGGGGATGACCAGTGAAATATACCTGCTGGAGCACGTGCTATGGGTGGGTGTTGCTATGGTGACCAGTGAACTGAGATAAGGCGGGGCTTTACCTAGCAAAGACTTATAGATGACCTGGAGCCAGTGGGTTTGGTAACAAATATGAAGCGAGGGCATACAGGTCGCAGTGGTGGGTAGTATATGGGGCTTTGGTGACAAAACGGATGGCACTGTGATAGACTACATCTAATTTCCCGAGTAGAATGTTGGAGGCTATTTTGTAAATGACATTGCCGAAGTCAGAGCCTGGACTTGAACCCAATCGAACATCTCTGGAGAGACCTGAAAATAGCTGTGCAGCGACGCTCCTCATCCAACCTGACAGAGCTTGAGAGGATCTGCAGAGAAGAATGGGAGAAACTCCCCAAATACAGGTGTGTCAAGCTTGTAGCGTCATACCCAAGAAGACTCCAGGCTGTAATCCCTGCCAAAGGTGCTTCAACTGAGTAAAGGGTCTGAATATAATTTTTTTGTAATCCATTTGCAAAAATAATATCTAAAAAACTGTTTTTGCTTTGTCATTATGGGGTATTGTGTGTAGATTCATGAGGGGGTAAAAAAAACAATTTAATACATTTTAGAAGAAGGCTGTAACGTAACAAAATGTGGAAAAAGTGAAGGGGTCTGAATACTTTCCGAATGCACTGTACGTTCAGAACTGTTGTGAAACAGTCTCCAGAGATAGATGGGAGGGGTTGAGGGGAGCTGAAGGACGGGACTGGATGGTGGTCAGAGATAGATGGGAGGGGTTGAGGGGAGCTGAAGGATGGGACTGGATGGTGTTCAGAGATAGATGGGAGGGGTTGAGGGGAGCTGAATGATGGGACTGGATGGTGTTAGGAGATAGATGGGAGGGGTTGAGGGGAGGATGGGACTGGATGGTGTTCAGAGATAGATGGGAGGGGTTGAGGGGAGCTGAAGGATGGGACTGGATGGTGTTCAGAGATAGATGGGAGGGGTTGAGGGGAGCTGAAGGATGGGACTGGATGGTGTTCAGAGATAGATGGGAGGGGTTGAGGGGAGCTGAAGGATGGGACTGGATGGTGTTCAGAGATAGATGGGAGGGGTTGAGGGGAGCTGAAGGATGGGACTGGATGGTGTTAGGAGATAGATGGGAGGGGTTGAGGGGAGCTGAAGGATGGGACTGGATGGTGTTCAGAGATAGATGGGAGGGGTTGAGGGGAGCTGAAGGATGGGACTGGATGGTTTTAGGAGATAGATGGGAGGGGTTGAGGGGAGCTGAAGGATGGGACTGGATGGTGTTAGGAGATAGATGGGAGGGGTTGAGGGGAGCTGAAGGATGGGACTGGATGGTGTTAGGAGATAGATGGGAGGGGTTGAGGGGAGCTGAAGGATGGGACTGGATGGAGATAGATGGGAGGGGTTGAGGGGAGCTGAAGGATGGGACTGGATGGTGGTCAGAGATAGATGGGAGAGATAGATGGGAGGGGTTGAGGGGAGCTGAAGGATGGGACTGGATGGTGGTCAGAGATAGATGGGAGGGGTTGAGAGGAGCTGAAGGATGGGACTGGATGGTGGTCAGAGATAGATGGGAGGGGTTGAGGGGAGCTGAAGGATGGGACTGGATGGTGGTCAGAGATAGATGGGAGGGGTTGAGGGGAGCTGAAGGACGGGACTGGATGGTGTTAGGAGATAGATGGGAGGGGTTGAGGGGAGTTGAAGGATGAGACTGGATGGTTTTAGGAGATAGATGGGAGGGGTTGAGGGGAGCTGAAGGATGGGACTGGATGGTGTTAGGAGATAGATGGGAGGGGTTGAGGGGAGCTGAAGGACGGGACTGGATGGTGTTCAGAGATAGATGGGAGGGGTTGAGGGGAGCTGAATGATGGGACTGGATGGTGTTCAGAGATAGATGGGAGGGGTTGAGGGGAGCTGAAGGATGAGACTGGATGGTGTTAGGAGATAGATGGGAGGGGTTGAGGGGAGCTGAAGGATGAGACTGGATGGTGGTCAGAGATAGATGGGAGGGGTTGAGGGGAGCTGAAGGATGGGACTGGATGGTGTTCAGAGATAGATGGGAGGGGTTGAGGGGAGCTGAAGGACGGGACTGGATGGTGTTAGGAGATAGATGGGAGGGGTTGAGGGGAGCTGAAGGATGGGACTGGATGGTGTTCAGAGATAGATGGGAGGAGTTGAGGGGAGCTGAAGGACGGGACTGGATGGTGTTAAGAGATAGATGGGAGGGGTTGAGGGGAGCTGAAGGACGGGACTGGATGGTGTTCAGAGATAGATGGGAGGGGTTGAGGGGAGCTGAAGGATGAGACTGGATGGTGTTAGGAGATAGATGGGAGGGGTTGGGGGGAGCTGAAGGATGGGACTGGATGGTGGTCAGAGATAGATGGGAGGGGTTGAGGGGAGCTGAAGGATGGGACTGGATGGTGTTAGGAGATAGATGGGAGGGGTTGAGGGGAGCTGAAGGATGAGACTGGATGGTGTTCAGAGATAGATGGGAGGGGTTGAGGGGAGCTGAAGGATGGGACTGGATGGTGGTCAGAGATAGATGGGAGGGGTTGAGGGGAGCTGAAGGATGGGACTGGATGGTGTTCAGAGATAGATGGGAGGGGTTGAGGGGAGCTGAAGGATGGGACTGGATGGTGTTCAGAGATAGATGGGAGGGGTTGAGGGGAGCTGAAGGATGGGACTGGATGGTGTTCAGAGATAGATGGGAGGGGTTGAGGGGAGCTGAAGGATGGGACTGGATGGTGGTCAGAGATAGATGGGAGGGGTTGAGGGGAGCTGAAGGATGGGACTGGATGGTGTTAGGAGATAGATGGGAGGGGTTGAGGGGAGCTGAAGGATGGGACTAAAAACTAAAAATATATAATTGTAAAATGTATAAGCATGAACTGTTGTTGTCCATTAGTTTACTCCAGTTAGGGGAGGGATGGTAAGGTTAGCAGAAAATAAAGGAAAATATATAAAAACTATATTTAAAATAATTTATGTATATATATATACACACACACACACACACACAGTGGCAAGAAAAAGTATGTGAACCCTCGCCAATTGAAGCTCAACAGAAGTTGGGTGATGCAACAGAACGACGACCCAAAACAGTAAATCATCAACAGAAGAAAATATGCCTTCTGGACTAGAGGTCGACCGATTATGATTTTTCAACGCCGATACCGATTATTGGAGGACCAAAAAAAGCCGATACCGATTAATCGGCCGATTTTTTTGAGTGGCCCAGTATATATATATATATTTGTAATAATGACAATTACAACAATACTGAATGAACACTTTTATTTTAACTTAATATAATACATCAATAAAATCTATTTAGTCTCAAATAAATAATGAAACATGTTCAACTTGGTTTAAATAATGCAAAAACAAAGTGTTGGAGAAGAAAGTAAAAGTGCAATATGTGCCATGTAAAAAAAAAAAAAAAAAAAAAAGCTAACGTTTAAGTTCCTTGCTCAGAACATGAGAACATATGAAAGCTGGTGGTTCCTTTTAACATGAGTCTTCAATATTCCCAGGTAAGAAGTTTTAGGTTGTAGTTATTATAGGACTATTTCTCTCTATACCATTTGTATTTCATATACCTTTGACTATTGGATGTTCTTATAGGCACTTTAGTATTGCCAGCCTAATCTCGGGAGTTGATAGGCTTGAATTCATAAACAGCTCAATGCTTGAAGTGCTGCTCCTCTAGTCCCACTCGTGGAGTGCAATGTAATCGGCGTCCAAAAATGCAGATTACCGATTGTTATGAAAACTTGAAATTGTCCCTAATTAATCGGCAATGCCTCTATTCTGGAGTGGCCCAGTCAGAGTCCTGACCTCAACCCGATTGAGATGCTGTGGCATGACCTCAAGAGAGCAGTTCACACTAGACATCCCAAGAATATTGCTGAACTGAAACAGTTTTGTAAAGAGGAATGGTCCAAAATTCCTCCTGACCGTTGTGCAGGTCTGATCCACAACTACAGAAAACATTTGGTTGAGGTCACTGCTGCCACTGTATGGGGGATTGGAAATGATGCAGACATTACAATGATAAAGTCACAATCTAACTGCAGTATTACATCTAACCTCAATCTGTTTAACAGTATTGTTCAATATCTACCCCCCCCCCCCCCTTACAGGACGCCAGAGACGACGTGGGAGGGGCTCAAAACATTGGCATGCTGGGAATTGTAGTCAGAACCGGTAAGAGACATGACATCGCTTCATAACTCAAAGAAAAACTCTTTAAAAGCAACTCATGCCAATCATTTCTATTGATTCATAGAATGTTGTCTTCTATAGGTAAATACAGAGTGGGAGATGAGGGTAAAATTAACCCTCCACCATACCTGACCTGTGACAGCTTCACTCAAGCTGTGGACCACATCCTCCAACACATCCTTTAACTATGGC
The DNA here is from genome assembly GCF_016432855.1 of Salvelinus namaycush. Lineage (NCBI taxonomy): Eukaryota > Metazoa > Chordata > Actinopteri > Salmoniformes > Salmonidae > Salvelinus > Salvelinus namaycush. Next base: position 54,321 of record NW_024058162.1, read on the forward strand.
TCTCTCATCACTGTTAGATCATTTAGACATGGGTATATCTCATCATGTTGCAGTCCCACACCAGACTGCTGTAACGCCTCCTCTAGTCCCACACCAGGCTGTAACGCCTCCTCTAGTCCCACACCAGGCTGTAACGCCTCCTCTAGTCCCACACCAGACTGTAACGCCTCCTCTAGTCCCACACCAGACTGTAACGCCTCCTCTAGTCCCACACCAGACTGTAACGCCTCCTCTAGTCCCACACCAGACTGTAACGCCTCCTCTAGTCCCACACCAGACTGTAACGCCTCCTCTAGTCCCACACCAGACTGCTGTAACGCCTCCTCTAGTCCCACACCAGACTGTAACGCCTCCTCTAGTCCCACACCAGACTGTAACGCCTCCTCTAGTCCCACACCAGACTGTAACGCCTCCTCTAGTCCCACACCAGACTGTAACGCCTCCTCTAGTCCCACACCAGACTGCTGTAACGCCTCCTCTAGTCCCACACCAGACTGCTGTAACGCCTCCTCTAGTCCCACACCAGACTGCTGTAACGCCTCCTCTAGTCCCACACCAGACTGCTGTAACGCCTCCTCTAGTCCCACACCAGACTGCTGTAACGCCTCCTCTAGTCCCACACCAGACTGCTGTAACGCCTCCTCTAGTCCCACACCAGACTGCTGTAACGCCTCCTCTAGTCCCACACCAGACTGCTGTAACGCCTCCTCTAGTCCCACACCAGACTGCTGTAACGCCTCCTCTAGTCCCACACCAGACTGCTGTAATGCCACCTCTAGTCCCACACCAGACTGTAACGCCTCCTCTAGTCCCACACCAGACTGTAACGCCTCCTCTAGTCCCACACCAGACTGTAACGCCTCCTCTAGTCCCACACCAGACTGTAACGCCTCCTCTAGTCCCACACCAGACTGTAACGCCTCCTCTAGTCCCACACCAGACTGTAACGCCTCCTCTAGTCCCACACCAGACTGCTGTAACGCCTCCTCTAGTCCCACACCAGACTGCTGTAACGCCTCCTCTAGTCCCACACCAGACTGTAACGCCTCCTCTAGTCCCACACCAGACTGCTGTAACGCCTCCTCTAGTCCCACACCAGACTGCTGTAACGCCTCCTCTAGTCCCACACCAGACTGCTGTAATGCCACCTCTAGTCCCACACCAGACTGCTGTAATGCCACCTCTAGTCCCACACCAGACTGTAACGCCTCCTCTAGTCCCACACCAGACTGTAACGCCTCCTCTAGTCCCACACCAGACTGCTGTAACGCCTCCTCTAGTCCCACACCAGACTGCTGTAACGCCTCCTCTAGTCCCACACCAGACTGCTGTAACGCCTCCTCTAGTCCCACACCAGACTGCTGTAACGCCTCCTCTAGTCCCACACCAGACTGCTGTAACGCCTCCTCTAGTCCCACACCAGACTGCTGTAACGCCTCCTCTAGTCCCACACCAGACTGCTGTAACGCCTCCTCTAGTCCCACACCAGACTGTAACGCCTCCTCTAGTCCCACACCAGACTGTAACGCCTCCTCTAGTCCCACACCAGACTGCTGTAACGCCTCCTCTAGTCCCACACCAGACTGCTGTAACGCCTCCTCTAGTCCCACACCAGACTGCTGTAACGCCTCCTCTAGTCCCACACCAGACTGCTGTAACGCCTCCTCTAGTCCCACACCAGACTGCTGTAACGCCTCCTCTAGTCCCACACCAGACTGCTGTAACGCCTCCTCTAGTCCCACACCAGACTGCTGTAACGCCTCCTCTAGTCCCACACCAGACTGCTGTAACGCCTCCTCTAGTCCCACACCAGACTGCTGTAACGCCTCCTCTAGTCCCACACCAGACTGCTGTAACGCCTCCTCTAGTCCCACACCAGACTGCTGTAACGCCTCCTCTAGTCCCACACCAGACTGCTGTAACGCCTCCTCTAGTCCCACACCAGACTGCTGTAACGCCTCCTCTAGTCCCACACCAGACTGCTGTAACGCCTCCTCTAGTCCCACACCAGACTGTAACGCCTCCTCTAGTCCCACACCAGACTGTAACGCCTCCTCTAGTCCCACACCAGACTGTAACGCCTCCTCTAGTCCCACACCAGACTGCTGTAACGCCTCCTCTAGTCCCACACCAGACTGTAACGCCTCCTCTAGTCCCACACCAGACTGTAACGCCTCCTCTAGTCCCACACCAGACTGTAACGCCTCCTCTAGTCCCACACCAGACTGTAACGCCTCCTCTAGTCCCACACCAGACTGCTGTAACGCCTCCTCTAGTCCCACACCAGACTGCTGTAACGCCTCCTCTAGTCCCACACCAGACTGCTGTAACGCCTCCTCTAGTCCCACACCAGACTGCTGTAACGCCTCCTCTAGTCCCACACCAGACTGCTGTAACGCCTCCTCTAGTCCCACACCAGACTGCTGTAACGCCTCCTCTAGTCCCACACCAGACTGCTGTAACGCCTCCTCTAGTCCCACACCAGACTGCTGTAACGCCTCCTCTAGTCCCACACCAGACTGCTGTAACGCCTCCTCTAGTCCCACACCAGACTGCTGTAACGCCTCCTCTAGTCCCACACCAGACTGCTGTAACGCCTCCTCTAGTCCCACACCAGACTGCTGTAACGCCTCCTCTAGTCCCACACCAGACTGCTGTAACGCCTCCTCTAGTCCCACACCAGACTGCTGTAACGCCTCCTCTAGTCCCACACCAGACTGCTGTAATGCCACCTCTAGTCCCACACCAGACTGTAACGCCTCCTCTAGTCCCACACCAGACTGTAACGCCTCCTCTAGTCCCACACCAGACTGTAACGCCTCCTCTAGTCCCACACCAGACTGTAACGCCTCCTCTAGTCCCACACCAGACTGTAACGCCTCCTCTAGTCCCACACCAGACTGTAACGCCTCCTCTAGTCCCACACCAGACTGCTGTAACGCCTCCTCTAGTCCCACACCAGACTGCTGTAACGCCTCCTCTAGTCCCACACCAGACTGCTGTAACGCCTCCTCTAGTCCCACACCAGACTGCTGTAACGCCTCCTCTAGTCCCACACCAGACTGCTGTAACGCCTCCTCTAGTCCCACACCAGACTGCTGTAACGCCTCCTCTAGTCCCACACCAGACTGCTGTAACGCCTCCTCTAGTCCCACACCAGACTGCTGTAACGCCTCCTCTAGTCCCACACCAGACTGCTGTAATGCCACCTCTAGTCCCACACCAGACTGTAACGCCTCCTCTAGTCCCACACCAGACTGTAACGCCTCCTCTAGTCCCACACCAGACTGTAACGCCTCCTCTAGTCCCACACCAGACTGTAACGCCTCCTCTAGTCCCACACCAGACTGTAACGCCTCCTCTAGTCCCACACCAGACTGTAACGCCTCCTCTAGTCCCACACCAGACTGCTGTAACGCCTCCTCTAGTCCCACACCAGACTGCTGTAACGCCTCCTCTAGTCCCACACCAGACTGCTGTAACGCCTCCTCTAGTCCCACACCAGACTGCTGTAACGCCTCCTCTAGTCCCACACCAGACTGTAACGCCTCCTCTAGTCCCACACCAGACTGTAACGCCTCCTCTAGTCCCACACCAGACTGTAACGCCTCCTCTAGTCCCACACCAGACTGTAACGCCTCCTCTAGTCCCACACCAGACTGCTGTAACGCCTCCTCTAGTCCCACACCAGACTGCTGTAACGCCTCCTCTAGTCCCACACCAGACTGCTGTAACGCCTCCTCTAGTCCCACACCAGACTGCTGTAACGCCTCCTCTAGTCCCACACCAGACTGCTGTAACGCCTCCTCTAGTCCCACACCAGACTGCTGTAACGCCTCCTCTAGTCCCACACCAGACTGCTGTAACGCCTCCTCTAGTCCCACACCAGACTGCTGTAACGCCTCCTCTAGTCCCACACCAGACTGCTGTAACGCCTCCTCTAGTCCCACACCAGACTGCTGTAACGCCTCCTCTAGTCCCACACCAGACTGCTGTAACGCCTCCTCTAGTCCCACACCAGACTGCTGTAACGCCTCCTCTAGTCCCACACCAGACTGCTGTAACGCCTCCTCTAGTCCCACACCAGACTGCTGTAACGCCTCCTCTAGTCCCACACCAGACTGCTGTAACGCCTCCTCTAGTCCCACACCAGACTGCTGTAACGCCTCCTCTAGTCCCACACCAGACTGCTGTAACGCCTCCTCTAGTCCCACACCAGACTGTAACGCCTCCTCTAGTCCCACACCAGACTGCTGTAACGCCTCCTCTAGTCCCACACCAGACTGCTGTAACGCCTCCTCTAGTCCCACACCAGACTGTAACGCCTCCTCTAGTCCCACACCAGACTGCTGTAACGCCTCCTCTAGTCCCACACCAGACTGTAACGCCTCCTCTAGTCCCACACCAGACTGTAACGCCTCCTCTAGTCCCACACCAGACTGTAACGCCTCCTCTAGTCCCACACCAGACTGTAACGCCTCCTCTAGTCCCACACCAGACTGTAACGCCTCCTCTAGTCCCACACCAGACTGTAACGCCTCCTCTAGTCCCACACCAGACTGTAACGCCTCCTCTAGTCCCACACCAGACTGCTGTAACGCCTCCTCTAGTCCCACACCAGGCTGTAACGCCTCCTCTAGTCCCACACCAGACTGTAACGCCTCCTCTAGTCCCACACCAGGCTGTAACGCCTCCTCTAGTCCCACACCAGGCTGTAACGCCTCCTCTAGTCCCACACCAGACTGTAACGCCTCCTCTAGTCCCACACCAGACTGTAACGCCTCCTCTAGTCCCACACCAGACTGTAACGCCTCCTCTAGTCCCACACCAGACTGTAACGCCTCCTCTAGTCCCACACCAGACTGTAACGCCTCCTCTAGTCCCACACCAGACTGTAACGCCTCCTCTAACATCTCACACTCCATCGAACTATGGCTGCTGTGTTCTTCATCTAACTGGGGGTTAGGTTTCTGTGTTTATGAATAGGTACTGGGATAAAAAGACTGCATCAAACTTTTGCACTTGTGAAGTGTTTAAAATGGCATGTTTCTGAAAAATGTCTTGTGTGTAATTATGTTAATAAAAAAGTGATCACGACGAGTACTACCAATGACTCATATTGTTTTTAATTGAACATAGAGAATCCAGTCACCTGTATAAAACACAGGTCAGCAACCTTCCATTTCTTCAGTGTAGTTACAGACACCGGTTTTACCAAAGGATCTGTCTCAGACAAGCCCTGTACAGACACACTGCCCTGGGATCTGTCTCAGACAAGCCCTGTACAGACACACTGCCCTGGGATCTGTCTCAGACAAGCCCTGTACAGACACACTGACCTGGGATCTGTCTCAGACAAGCCCTGTACAGACACACTGCCCTGGGATCTGTCTCAGACAAGCCCTGTACAGACACACTGCCCTGGGATCTGTCTCAGACAAGCCCTGTACAGACACACTGACCTGGGATCTGTCTCAGACAAGCCCTGTACAGACACACTGCCCTGGGATCTGTCTCAGACAAGCCCTGTACAGACACACTGCCCTGGGATCTGTCTCAGACAAGCCCTGTACAGACACACTGCCCTGGGATCTGTCTCAGACAAGCCCTGTACAGACACACTGCCCTGGGATCTGTCTCAGACAAGCCCTGTACAGACACACTGCCCTGGGATCTGTCTCAGACAAGCCCTGTACAGACACACTGACCTGGGATCTGTCTCAGACAAGCCCTGTACAGACACACTGACCTGGGATCTGTCTCAGACAAGCCCTGTACAGACACACTGACCTGGGATCTGTCTCAGACAAGCCCTGTACAGACACACTGACCTGGGTTCTGTCTCAGACAAGCCCTGTACAGACACACTGCCCTGGGATCTGTCTCAGACAAGCCCTGTACAGACACACTGCCCTGGGATCTGTCTCAGACAAGCCCTGTACCGACACACTGACCTATTACATTGTATCGCTAATCTAAGATGCTCATTGCTACAGATATGTACAGTGCATTCGGAAAGTATTCAGACCCCTTGACCTTTTCCACGTTTTGTTACGTTACAGCCTTATTCTAAAATTAATTTAAAAAAAATCCCTTACACAATAGCCAATAATGACAAAGCAAAAACTGTTTTTTTAGGTGAAAGAAATTCAGACCCTTTACTCAGTACTTTGTTGAAGCACCTTTGGCAGCGATTACAGCCTTGAGTCTTCTTGGGTATGACGTTACAAACTTGGCACACCTGTATTTGGGGAGTTTCTCCCATTCCATCTCTGCAGATCCACTCAAGCTCTGTCAGGTTGGATGGGGAGTGTTGCTGCACAGCTATTTTCAGGTCTCTTCAGAGATGTTCGATCAGGTTCAAGTCTGGGCTCTGGGTGGGCCACTCAAGGACATTCAGAGACTTGTCCCGAAGCCACTCCTGCGTTATCTTGGTTGTGTGATTAGGGTCGTTGTCCTGTTGGAAGGTGAACATTCACCCCGGTCTGAGGTCCTGAGCGCTCTGGACCAGGTTTTCGCCAATGATCTTTCTGTACTTTGCTCCATTCATCTTTCCCTCAATCCTGACTAGTCTCCCAGTCCCTGCCACTGAAAAACATACCCTCATGCCACCACCATGCTTCACCGTAGAGATGGTGTCAGGTTTCCTCCAGACTTGACGCTTGGCATTCAGGCTAAAGAGTTCAAACTTGGTTTTATCAGACCAGAGAATCTTGTTTCTCATGGTCTGAGAGTCTAGGTGCCTTTTGGGAAACTCCAAGCGGGCTGTCATGTGCCATTTACTGAGGAGTGGTGTCCATCTGGCCACTGTACCATAAAGGCCTGATTGGTGGAGTGCTGCAGAGATGGTTGTCCTTCTGGAAGGTTCTCCCATCTCCACAGAGTGGCCATCAGGTTCTTGGTCACCTCCCTGACCAAGGCCCTTCTCCCCTGATTGCTCAGTTTGGCCGAGCGGCCAGCTCTAGGAAGAGTCTTGGTGGTTCCAAACTTCTTCCATTTAAGAATGATGGAAGCCACTGTGTTCTTGGGGACCTTCAATGCTGCAGACATTTTTTGGTACCCTTCCCCAGATCTGTTTCTTGACACAATCCTGTCTCTGAGCTCTACGGACAATTCCTTTGACCTCATAGCTTGGTTTTTGCTCTGACATGCACTGTCGACTGTGGGATCTTATATAGACAGGTGTGTGCCTTTCCAAATCATGTCCAATCAACTGAATTTACCACAAGTGGACTCCAATCAAGTTGTAGAAACATCTCAAGGATGATCAATGGAAACAGGCAGTCCCTGAGCACAATTTCGAGCCTCATAGCAAAGGGTCTGAATACTTACGGAATTAAGATATTTCTGTTTATTTAAAAAAAAAACTGTTTTTGCTTTGTCATTAAGGGGTATTGTGTGTAGATGAGGATTTATTTTATTTTATTTAATACATTTTAAATTAAGGCTGTAACGTAACAAAATGTGGAAAAAGTCAAGGGGTCTGAATGCTTTCTGAAGGCGCTGTATATTGTTGTGTCACACAGACTCGTACTCGGTCTCCCAGGCGGTGTATTTGTCTGTAAGGTTCCTGGCCGAGGGTTTGGTGTGAGCGATCACCTCCAGGAAGTCCTCTGTTGTCACGGTTTCCAGGTGAATGACAGGCATGTTGCAGCTCCCTGTAAGGGGAGGAGTGGTATTATTAATAGCCGTCCTATCACCACGGCCGTCATTTTCTATTCATTTCCAGATGATTCTACTGCACACAGCCAAGTGCTACTGAAAAACGAAAGCCTCCATTTTTTATTGTCAATACCGGAGTTTTCAGCTGAGTAAAAATGACAATGTATCTTGAGCCTCTCTAGAGCATCTAATATCTCCCTGACTGGTCTCACGTCTCTCTAGAGCATCTAATATCTTCCTGACTGGTCTCACGTCTCTCTAGAGCATCTAATATCTCCCTGACTGGTCTCACGTCTCTCTAGAGCATCTACTATCTCCCTGACTGGTCTCACGTCTCTCTAGAGCATCTACTATCTCCCTGACTGGTCTCACGTCTCTCTAGAGCATCTAATATCTCCCTGACTGGTCTCATGGCTGTTTCCTTACCCTGCTGGTGGCTCTCTAGAGCATCTACTATCTCCCTGACTGGTCTCACGTCTCTCTAGAGCATCTAATATCTCCCTGACTGGTCTCACGTCTCTCTAGAGCATCTACTATCTCCCTGACTGGTCTCACGTCTCTCTAGAGCATCTAATATCTCCCTGACTGGTCTCACGTCTCTCTAGAGCATCTACTATCTCCCTGACTGGTCTCATGGCTGTTTCCTTACCCTGCTGGTGGCTCTCTAGAGCATCTACTATCTCCCTGACTGGTCTCACGTCTCTCTAGAGCATCTAATATCTCCCTGACTGGTCTCATGGCTGTTTCCTTACCCTGCTGGTGGCTCTCTAGAGCATCAAATATCTCCCTGACTGGTCTCATGGCTGTTTCCTTACCCTGCTGGTGGCTCTCTAGAGCACCTAATATCTTCCTGACTGGTCTCACGTCTCTCTAGAGCATCTAATATCTTCCTGACTGGTCTCACGTCTCTCTAGAGCCTCTAATATCTCCCTGACTGGTCTCACGTCTCTCTAGAGCATCTAATATCTCCCTGACTGGTCTCACGTCTCTCTAGAGCATCTAATATCTCCCTGACTGGTCTCACGTCTCTCTAGAGCATCTAATATCTCCCTGACTGGTCTCACGTCTCTCTAGAGCATCACGTCTCTCTAGAGCATCAAGTCTCTCTAGAGCATCAAGTCTCTCTAGAGCATCAAGTCTCTTTAGAGCATCACGTCTCTCTAGAGCATCACGTCTTTCTAGAGCATCAAATATCTCCCTGACTGGTCTCACGTCTCTCTAGAGCATCAAGTCTCTCTAGAGCATCAAGTCTCTCTAGAGCAGGGGTGTCAAACTCATTCCACGGAGGGCCTAGTGTCTGCAGGTTTTTGGTTTTTCCTTTCAATAAAGCCCTAGACAACCAGGTGTGGGGAGTTCCTAACTAATTAGTGATGTTAATTCATCAATCAAGTACAAGGGAGGAGCGAAAACCCGCAGACACTCGGCCCCCCGTGGAATGAGTTTGACACCTGTGCTCTAGAGCATCAAATATCTCCCTGACTGGTCTCACGTCTCTCTAGAGCACCTAATATCTTCCTGACTGGTCTCACGTCTCTCTAGAGCATCAAATATCTCCCTGACTGGTCTCACGTCTCTCTAGAGCATCTAATATCTCCCTGACTGGTCCCACGTCTCTCTAGAGCCTCTAATATCTCCCTGACTGGTCTCACGTCTCTCTAGAGCATCTAATATCTCCCTGACTGGTCTCACGTCTCTCTAGAGCATCTAATATCTTCCTGACTGGTCTCACGTCTCTCTAGAGCATCAAATATCTCCCTGACTGGTCTCACGGCTGTTTCCTTACCCTGCTGGTGGCTCTCTAGAGCATCTAATATCTCCCTGACTGGTCTCACATCTCTCTAGAGCATCTAATATCTCCCTGACTGGTCTCACGTCTCTCTAGAGCATCTACTATCTCCCTGACTGGTCTCACGTCTCTCTAGAGCATCACGTCTCTCTAGAGCATCACGTCTCTCTAGAGCATCAAGTCTCTCTAGAGCATCAAGTCTCTCTAGAGCATCAAATATCTCCCTGACTGGTCTCACGTCTCTCTAGAGCATCACGTCTCTCTAGAGCATCAAGTCTCTCTAGAGCATCAAGTCTCTCTAGAGCATCAAGTCTCTCTAGAGCATCACGTCTCTCTAGAGCATCACGTCTTTCTAGAGCATCAAATATCTCCCTGACTGGTCTCACGTCTCTCTAGAGCATCAAGTCTCTCTAGAGCATCAAGTCTCTCTAGAGCAGGGGTGTCAAACTCATTCCACGGAGGGCCTAGTGTCTGCAGGTTTTTGGTTTTTCCTTTCAATAAAGCCCTAGACAACCAGGTGTGGGGAGTTCCTAACTAATTAGTGATGTTAATTCATCAATCAAGTACAAGGGAGGAGCGAAAACCCGCAGACACTCGGCCCCCCGTGGAATGAGTTTGACACCTGTGCTCTAGAGCATCAAATATCTCCCTGACTGGTCTCACGTCTCTCTAGAGCACCTAATATCTTCCTGACTGGTCTCACGTCTCTCTAGAGCATCAAATATCTCCCTGACTGGTCTCACGTCTCTCTAGAGCATCTAATATCTCCCTGACTGGTCCCACGTCTCTCTAGAGCCTCTAATATCTCCCTGACTGGTCTCACGTCTCTCTAGAGCATCTAATATCTCCCTGACTGGTCTCACGTCTCTCTAGAGCATCTAATATCTTCCTGACTGGTCTCACGTCTCTCTAGAGCATCAAATATCTCCCTGACTGGTCTCACGGCTGTTTCCTTACCCTGCTGGTGGCTCTCTAGAGCATCTAATATCTCCCTGACTGGTCTCACGTCTCTCTAGAGCATCTACTATCTCCCTGACTGGTCTCACGTCTCTCTAGAGCATCACGTCTCTCTAGAGCATCAAGTCTCTCTAGAGCATCAAGTCTCTCTAGAGCATCAAATATCTCCCTGACTGGTCTCACGTCTCTCTAGAGCATCACGTCTCTCTAGAGCATCAAGTCTCTCTAGAGCATCACGTCTCTCTAGAGCATCAAATATCTCCCTGACTGGTCTCACGTCTCTAGAGCATCAAGTCTCTCTAGAGCATCAAGTCTCTCTAGAGCATCAAGTCTCTCTAGAGCATCACGTCTCTCTAGAGCATCACGTCTTTCTAGAGCATCAAATATCTCCCTGACTGGTCTCACGTCTCTCTAGAGCATCAAATATCTCCCTGACTGGTCTCACGTCTCTCTAGAGCATCAA